>NC_045767.1:121333535-121636565 GCF_008692025.1 Phocoena sinus | reverse complement strand
ACCCCCCAGTGGCACAGGAAGCCCCGTCTGGGCTGCGTGGAGTCCCAGTGTGGTGCGCTAATCAGCAGATGCAGTGCTGGCCTTCTTTTAATTTGACCTTCCAAGAGACCTTCCCCTGTGTCCAACACCCTGCTACTCACTCCAAGGACCAGACACTTGACCTGCGCATTGTGAGGCTCCGTGAGGGTCAGAAACTTCCCATGTCTGGCAAACAGCTTCCCTCAAGCTGCAGTAATTAAGGATCAGGAACTCTTTTCTCTCACCAAAAGTGGGTCACATTACAGATAGTGGGGAGAGAGTGTGGAACTCGTTCGGAGTGGCAGCTGACCAAGTTCTGCTGCTGGCAACAAACGTGGAAAACAGCCTTATGTTAAAGTCCAACATGAAATTGCAAACGATTAAAATAATAATAAAAAATGCTGCCAACGGTATTTAGAAAAAAACCTTTCAAAACGCAAGGAACAACGTGTAAAGCATATTGGTTTACTCTGTGATCTCTCAGCTGTATCTCTGTGCCTGGTCTGTACAGGAAACAGTGAAGACAAGAAGGTATGAAGCAGAAACCTCAGCTCTGTGCTTTCTTGACTCTTGGAGCCTCGCGTTCCCAAGAGTATTGTCAGAGTGGTTTAAAAAAAATTTTTTTTTAAATGTAGCTTGGCAGAGCTGTAGAAGTGTTTTATTTCTTGAACCCTTTCTGGACAAGTCTGTTGACAGAACCGTGTTCTGCTGGTCTGGCAGAGCTGCCAGGCGGGGAAACATGTCATGCTGAGTGGATTCATCCCTCAGTCCCTCCTCATTCGCTCCTATTTTCCATGGCACTTTGATCCTTTCTCATTTCCACTCCAAACTGATCCCTGTGTATCCTGTGTCAACCGTCACACTTCTATTAGAGAAATATTTTGCTAATAATATCCTAGCTGTTCTGAATTCTCCACAGCCTCTTTCATCCTATCTGCGTATAACGCTGATTGTTCTAAATCCCACTGTTTAACCTTGCTAATACACGCTCGACCGCTTAGCTTTCTGTTCAACCTGTTGATCGAGCGATTCACCAAACATCCTGACTCCAAAGAGTTCACATGTTTGCAAAAAGTTGTTTTTATTGAATGACATTTTATTTTAACAATTTGAAAGGTAATTATTTTAAAAAATCTATAGTGGTTTGCTAATTTGTTCATGTTGCCCAATGTGCTTAGGCGAGTTGAAATCGTTTTTAATAGTTTTAATAGTTTTTAATTATCAAAAGATACTTACTTTCGTGGAATGTCTCAAAAGACTCTCTTTCTAACTAGCTGTGCTCCACTGCATGAGTTGCTAGACCTTTCCAGACATGTATTCTGCATCAAAAATGAGGAGTGGAGACTTTCTCTTGCCCCTGGGCATTAAAATGCAACAGTTTTATGAATTTATAAAGTAAAAAAGTAAACTTGGCCTGTTGCCTGAGGACTCCTATAGCAGTTACATTTCAGATGCTCTTGGCTGTGTATTTCTAGAAATCAACTTCCTCATTAGTCCTCTTTCAAGTTGTTTTGAAATTCAGTCTCTGTATTTCTTCTGTCTCCTTTCCACTGCAGTCCAGCTCAAGTTGTTTATTTCTAGAAGCCAGAAGTTTCTCTATGTGTTTTGAAACCAAGCTCTATCAGCTACTGAGAGCTACATGTGGAATTTCAGTAAGGGGATTTCATAAAACAGTAACTGTTAAGGCAGTGAGCTTCTGTCCTTTGTTTTCCTTTTTAGACCATTGAACCATTGTCAGACATGATTTCTGTGTTTTGTTTGAATTGGGGGACTTGGTTATGTGAATATTTTGTTATTATACATTAACTTGATCTGGAGCATGATTTTTTAAAGAGTTCTGTTTGAGTAAGGATGTTTCTATAATGCCCAAGACCTCGTTTTTCTATGGAAATGTGCTTTCAAATGTTATAATGGAAGTCTATTGGAAAACAGGATTAAAATGAAAGCATTTCATTCTGAAAGCAACTTTTCAATAATACTACGTCTAAGACCTTGATATGGTTTTTAGGCTTTTTCTATCTCATGAGGTGGTTTATAAGTTTGAGAGAAAAGTCTATATTCCTTAGAGACAGAATACTTCTACATATTTCATGAAGGAAGATGTCTAGACTTTAAATTTGGTAGCTTTGGACTTTAATCTCATCCCGCCCTTAGCTGAATGACCTTAGACAAGTCATTTGGCCTCTTTGAGCCTCAGTTTTTTACCTGTAAATTGAGGGCAGTAATAATTACTTCTTAAGATTAGAGCTAAATACAATCCAGCCCACAGGACACACTTAAGAAATGGGATGAATGGGATGAATGATTTTCTATTAAGCGATGAGAGAGTTTTTAGTTCTCCTAGGCTTGGGGTACTATTTATTTTTTTCCTTTGGACTTGAAGTAAGAATTCACTGGGTACAATTGTGCAGTTTAACGATCACTTAATAAATTTGGCTTTAAATGATATCTACCAATGGTGTCCTTCATACTTTTTATCACAGCCTCAGCCTTCTTAAAAATTAACTGTCAGCAAAGCAAGTGAATGGTGTATCAGAAGCTTTCTTTTTCTTTTTTTTTTAATCCAAACAATACTACCAGTATATAATTTGAGTTCCCCTTATATACTTCATTTCCTTCTCTGCTGGTTTTCTGATCTGAATAAAAAACATTTCTCTCTTTTTCTCTCACTCTCTCCTCCATGTTTTTCTTTTTTCCTCTCATTCACCATGTATTTATTGAGTGTAGTTACTGGCCAGACACTGTTCTAGGTCTTGTGGTAGAGCAGTGAACAAACCAGGCTGCTTCCTTTAAATGAGAAGGTCAGAGAGGGTAGCATTTAGGCTGAGCAATCTTTATAATATAGCATTTAATATGACATACATTTCTGAGGAAGTCCATCATTTTTCTGAAACACAGAGAACGTTTGCAATATGAAGCAAAGTACATACATAACGCACATATGTAATCTCTTTTTCTCTCTCTCTGTCTCTCTGACTGGATACCTAAACAAATTCTGATGAGTAGGGGCATTTCAGGAAGCCATAGAGAGAAGGGAAATTTAGAGATTATATTCTAGGCTGATGAGGAAAAATGAAGTGCAGAAGGTCTAAATACATGCCTATGTTGACGGCGCCAGAGTTGAAATTTAAACCAGGGCTTGTGATTCTTACTTTGGTGTTACTTCTTACAAACGCCACTGCCCCTGAATCTTTCAGAGGTCCACCAAATTTGACTGAGTTGGCAGGAGAGGTAGAAAGCACTTACCATATTCTGGGAGCCATGCTCAGTGTTGCAAGCAAAAGATGATCCCTGATCTCATGGTGTTTATAGTCAAGTGGAGAAGACAAACCATTAAATTAGTCCCAGTGCCTGTTATGTTTCAGGTATTACCTGGGCCCAGAATGGGATCTAGTGCTTAACATGATTTAATACTTAAGTTTACAAAAGTCAGTGATTTTGTTCATTTTTTCATTCTTGAAGGAGAATGTGATAATACTGCAGGACACCAGGATATGGTTGAACCAATATTCACTGACAGCCTATTATGTACCAGGTATTATACTGAAAAGTAGGGTATAATGCTTACGATATTGAACTTGAGTCCCGCTCTCATGTAGATTACATTCTTGCAGAAAGGTAGAGATTAAGCTTCTAAACACGTGATTATTTATATAAGTATATAAATAATTAAAGTGCTTATGTTTTATTTGCATATGTTATAACAATCCTGTGAGCTATTTACTGGTTATGGCCCATCACTTAGGACGCCCCCCTTCACCGCAGGATCATAAGGCTTTTACAGCATCATCTTATTCTCCATCAGCATTCCAGCAGGAGTCCAGCAAAACTTGCTGCCGTTTTCTGTCGTTATCCTGATATCTACATGAACAGGGGCAGTGCGGCCTTCTTACCCTTTTAACAAGGATTTCTGACACCTCCCGTCAGATGATCACACTGCTGCCCGTAGTAACCCTAACTTGGGTCTAAACCAATCCTTTTCCCTTATGGGCCAGCTGTTAGGCTGCAGAAAAGGAGACGCTCATAAAATTTATGGACTTCACACTTGTGTAGCACATTTCTATTGAGGAATTCAAGGCACTCAATTTTTTATTGCCTTTCATTTAAAATAACCCTGAGATTTAAGGTGAAAATGGTATTTTTCTTGCCTACAAAATGGAGAAGCCTGAGCACAGGGTCCCATCCTCCATGCTCCAGCTCTGTTCCTACAAAATGGCACCTAAGTTGATGCTTGCAAATCAAGCAGGTGACAGTGGTGATACAGTTTGCCAAGTAAAGAAATCCTATAGTGAAAGTGCTTGTGAAACATACAAATTCTCCTGTTTTTTTTAAATGAAAAATTCAGCTTTATGTGTGCTTGGCCTAAGGAAGTAAGATGTGCCTAAACTACATTTCTTGGACTAGAATTGTTAGTAGAATCTTCAGTCCAGGGCCCTTTGTTCTGGATTTTGTTGAAACGTCAGTGGCAAATGAACTTCCGTTTGCCTATAGAAAAGATAATCTAAGCTCCTAAGGCTCGTCAATAAGACTTTTTAGAATCTGGATATCACCTATATTTCCAATCTTATTTTTCTGCTCTTGGCTGTATTTCTTTACCCAATTAATGTATATTTATGGTTAGTTCTGGTGGCCGCAGTTCAGCAGATTGGCCGGTAGTACTGAAAGCTGTAGGCTCACCCTGCACCCATAAGCACAAAGTTTGGCAGGGGTATAAGGAAATTTCTTCTTCTGAAACAGAAAATATCCTGCTCCTCTGAGCCTTAAGTGCCTGCGGTGGGTCCTTGGGTGCCCCTGTGTCCACAGGCATCTGCCTCTCCTTTGCTCCCCGGGAATCTGCCCTGCAATTTCCTGTTGGACTTGAGCCAAATCAGAATTGTCCTTTTCCAGTCAATTGTTGCAGACACCAATAGTCTCTTCTTGACCTTCCACAATTTTAAAGTTCCTCAGAACAATCATTTTAGAATAAAATTTGCTCAGGGACTGATTCATATTTCAGGTTTATGGTGCTGTTCTTTATTGATATCCACTCCTAAGGTGATCTCATCTAGTATCGAGACTTTAAGTACCATCTATGTGCTGACACTCCCATATTTATATTTCTGGCCTGGACCTTTCCTCTGAACTCCAGATTGGATTTCCAATCACCTACCTCACACCTCCACTTGGTGTCTAAAAACATCTCACACCTAACATGTCCAAACAGAAATTCCTGTTTTTCCCACCAAACCTGTTTTTTTCGAAGTCATCTCCAACTCCATGAATGGCAACTTCATTCTTAAGTTACTCAGTCCAAAAACTTGGGATTATTCTTTTTTCTTTCTTTCACAACCCTTATTCAACTCCTCAGCAATTCCTATCAGATTTACTTTAAAAAATGTTTCCAAAATCTGATCCCTTTGTGCCAACACCACTGCCGAGCTGGTCCAGGACAACATTGTCCTTCATCCGAATTGTTGTAATAATATTCTAACTGGTCTCCATGTCTGTTGTCACCATGGAGTTTCCTGTGTGATCCTTTAAAAATGGAAATCAGAATCAAACCTTCTGGAATCTTCGCAACATATGGAGGTTAAAACAAAACCCTTAAAATAACCTACAAAACCCTGTGATACGTACAACCTTCCTACCTCTCTGTCCTCATTTTCTAATAGTCTTTCTCTTGCTCTGTTCCAGGTACTGGGCTACTTGCTCTTCCCCCACAATGCCAGGCACCTGTAGTTTCAAGGTCTCTGTATTTTTTGTTCCCTTTTCCTGAAATGCTCCTTCACCAGATTGTCACAAGGTGACCTTCTATATTTGTCTTTCAACTTTCGGATTCTGCTAACTGCTTCCTCCTTTCATTGCCACCTTTGGACTAGGGGTGTTAGCAAAGAGTCTGGAATAATACATTATCACTTGTGGTTCTTCCTAAATCTCATTTTAGTAAATTGTCCTTTTGTTATAAGCCTCCTTTGAATTATTCTAATTTGAATGTGCTCTTTCCTGTTGTGACCCTGAGTGATGCAATAATTAGCATTACATTTTGTATTTATTGATACTGGAAGTGGCCACAGGAAATAGGCCTTCCAAATGGGATTGTGATATTGAGTTTCTCCTAAATTCATGGAACACAGAGATAGTCATCCTGCTAGGGGAAAGTGGGTACAGAGGTATTTCTATTACCCAATTTATCATCACTGATGGTGGTAGAGAATGATGTGCAGTTGGAGGGGATAGAAGTGGGAGATCACTATGGCAACAATAGGGGTTATAAAGCATGTGGAATAAGCTGACTTCGTTTTTCACTCAAGGGCTTACTTAGGGGAAAAAGAAATTAGGAGATACAAATTTATATAACACATATGGAGAACAAGAAACTTTGAAGGAGTTCTTCATCTTCTACTGTTGCAGGACCTATTTGTCTAAGGCACAAGCCCAGGATGTGATTGTAAGAAGTGGGAGACTGCAGCGTCGCTCAAATTCTCAAGTATGTCGTTTCTCAATTAAAAAAAAAAAACTGGTAGAAAATGAGTTGTACTCTGAGGCAGGGGATTTGGACATTTGAGCAGACATTGGGATGAGAACTTTGATCTTCCAAATTCTCTTGAAATTCTCTTGCCTGGGGAGGTAGTCTCTGCTCCATCCCCTCCCTCTGAATAGTCTTCTTCTGCATAAAGGGTTTTCAATGATTGAACCTAAGGCAGTTACCTCATAACCTGGTGCTGATTTCCCTTAGGACCCAACATCATCAACTCTTATTCTTTCTAGACCTATAATGATAGTTATTTTCTAACCTAGCACAGTTTAAGAAATTCAAGACCTGACTCCATGAGGAAAGAGCATATAGAAAAGGAAAGAAGAATCAACCAATCTCTATCAGCAGATGCCTGTTTAGTCAAAACCTTTGGGAGGACCCAAAGGATGCACCATTCACCAAAGGATTAAGAAATGTATTGGTGTGGGGACAGCTGTATGCTTGAAAAGTTCTATGATGGCTCCTTTTAGGAAAGAGATGATAGAGGGGATGATGCAATGTAATGGGTTCACTGATCTCAATGTGAATAGTGGAAACCTTAGATTTGTAGAGGATGTTTAGTAGCAATTAACTGTCAGAGACAAGGTGGGTGCTATAATAAGCCACAGGGTTTGAATGATAATCATAAATTTGGATCTGAGGGGTCTGTGACAATGCTGATTTGATGAGGAAGTCCCTAGTAATGAAATAGATGGCAGCCTACTAATGGGCTGTTTGACATATGTAAGTGGAAAAATTCTTGGCCCACAGTACAGAAACCTAACTTGAATCTTTGAGGTGAACTTCATGCCTTCTATCCATTTTCTAAATCTAAATTGATTCATATACCTGAAGTCTCTTAACTGAGGGGTAGTCCATGTCCCTTTGAGGAAAGACATTGTAATATGGACTTATCAATCCTGTAAATCTCATCCCAAGACTTCCCTGGCAGCTCTGAAATAATTTATTATGGTGACTGTGCACTGAGAAAATGATAAATGCCCACACTCCCTGGGGGTTATTTTTGTCTATGAACTGAAGTGAATCCCCTAAGACTAAAAATTGCTTTTGTCCTAATAAGCAGGGGCTCACAGAAACCAAGAAGAGATGAAATCTTGGCTCACATCTAATAGTAGTTCTCAGAAGACTGGGGATAAATACTACAATTAACTCCTTATCTAGAAAGTTTAGGAGAATTAATTTGTTTAAGAAGAGACAAAGTTCCCATATTGGTACACTGACCTATGAAGTGGGGGACGTTATGATAGAAAAGATCAATAGAAACCCCTGAAATGGGCTCCCCTGCTCCACCAATAAGATGATGAACCAAAACAATATCTCATTTCTGAGGACATTCTAAAGATTAGTGTCACTATCAAAATTTTAAGAAATGAAATCATGGCTATGCTTACCACATATTACTGAACATGCCTATTTGGTTGGTGCAAAAGCCAGATAGATGTATCATGGAGAATAATAGTAAACTATAGCAAACTTAATCATGTGGTGATTATATTTGCAGCTGTATTATCATTCCATTTCAATCAGTGAGGAAAATCAGAAGCAGTTCGCATTTACATGGCAGGGACTACAGTATACAGTTACTGTTTGGTCCAGGTGCTATGTCAACTCCCCTGCTCTACGTTATAATATAATCCAGATGGACTTTGATCACCTTATTTCACTAAACATCTTACTCGCCTACTACATAAAGGTGACATTGCTAACTGTGTCTGGTAAGTAGGAAGCAGCAAGCACTCTAGATATCTTAATAAGACATATGCATTGTAGAAAGCAGGAATGAAAACTATAAAATTTCAGGATCTGAAATACGAGTGGTCCAGTAGGCATAATGTGACCTCCTTTCTGAAGTAAGGGGCAAGTTGCTACACCTTACACAAAACTCATCACTTAGAAAAAGGACCAGTTAGGATTTTGCAGGCAATGCATATATTTGAGTATGATCCTACTACCTATGTATTGGTAATTTATAAGGTTACAGGTTTTGAGAGGGAAAACTATAGCAAGAATGGGCTCTGTAGCAAGTCTAGATTGCAAATACAGGCTGTTCTGATATCTGGGCCTCATAATACAGGACACATGAATAAAGGACGTATTTGTGGCAGACAGAGATGCTCTTTGAGCCTCTGGCAAATTCAATAGGAAAATCAACAGCACAGATACCCAGGTTTCTGGAATAAGGCCACGTCCTTCCTTACTGACAACTATTTTCCATTTGAAAAGCAGCTCCTGGCTTGCCACCAGACACTAAATACTTGACCATGGAAAGTAAAATGACTATGCAATCTGAACTTCCCATTATATCTGAAGTACTATTTGAGCCACAGAAATTAACACTGGACATAAACAATAATTTTATACTATAATTGAAGTAGCATACACAAGTCCAGTCCTAAGCATATTCAATCAACTGCAGAAGCTCAGACTCAGTATTGTACCTGCTTCTACTGCTTTGCCATCGTTCCCTCATTCACATGTATGGCTTCATGGAGAGTTCAAAATGACTAGTTAATTGTGGAAGCAAAAGCATGGACCTGATTTAGGGATAGATCTGCATGCTTTGCTGGCACCAGCTGAAGAAGGATGGACTTTGCTGAACACTCACGCTCAATGGTGACCCTGAAAGACAGTATGATGGAGTTATTATCACTCCATGATAATACAACAGCTGATGGGACTTCATGTGTCTCCTGAGATAAGAATATATATTTTTCAACTAATGAAGGACAAGAACGAGTGGTGAGGGACAAAGCACATAGGCTGTGCTGAATCTCTCTCATATGAAACTGCAAATCAACTTTTCCCCTTCTGAATTTCCATCTCTGCCCAGGGAGACTGATTAGCATGGTTATGTCACAAGCTTCTTCAACATTCAGCTGAGCAAGGCCAGTAGGGACCACAGGCAGATCAGAACTAGAGGGAGGTCGATGTGTCGATTTCCATGGCTCTTTTCTTGTGAGTTCACTTTAAACTAGCTGTGTCTCTTGACTCAAGATCACTATTTATTTCAAGGTAACTATTTCTACATGATTCTCCCCTTTCATGATCTGGTAACTAGTCCCTCCCTTGTCCTTTTAGGCATATGGGTGATGACAGTACTGTTCTTCCCAACTCTGAGTTAACACACAACCCTCGTGTTCCGATCCATCCTACCTACACCTTTGTAAATAGAATCTTCGTTTTAAAAAATCCTCTAAAATTTTCCAATTTGAGAGTACCATCTGTTTCCTATTGGGAAATACACCTCATGCAGTCATCTTTCCTCTCAGCTACACACTGTTTACTATTTAGAGCTCATGCGTTTGCAAGTGACAAAAATATTCCAGCTAACCTTGCTTAAGCTAAAAAGCATAGGAAGTTATTAGCTTGCATCGCTAGAAAGCCCAAGGGGTAGCAGTTCTGTCTCCAGGCATGGTTGAATCCAAGAGCTCACATGATATTGACAGGGCTCTCTCCTCTTGGCTCTACTTCGTGTTCCTTTTTAAGCAAGTCCTTTCCACAAGGTGACAAATATGGACGCTGGCAGTTCTGGTTTATAGTGGCTTCACAGGTTGCGATCCCAGAAAAAAGAGCATGAGAGATAGTGCAAGTGTCCTAACGCCTGTCGTGATGTGATTCCAATGGTGAACTGCTGGGTGTAGCTGAGGTTGCTTCCCTGGCTGTCTCATTGGCAGTCACATATGAATAAATGAACAAATCCACTGCCGTTTGACCGAGGAGTGGCTGTGAATAGAAAAGAACATTGCCTGACTCAGAGGAGTACCATCTCTCAATCCTCAATTAGAGCTCATCCTCTTTGAAGTAGTATAGACTTGAAAACAAGGAAGGATGCTGATAATAGAGTGACTAGGGCAAACTAAAGGCCAGCTTCTGTTTTGACTGGAATGCTCTTCTTGCTAGAATGTGGCATCACTTGTCTGCCTCAGAAGAAAAGCTGATTCAGCAAATCCATTTGGAATGGCCTCTCAGCCTCCATCTGATTGCCAAGTTCAATAATATTGTAAGGGATTCCCTTGGGTAAACAGTGAAGTAGATTTGTTCTAAGGACTTTATAGAAGGCAAAAAAGCCTTTTGGCAATGTTGCATTTCTTCTTTGGCAACCCATGCTGCAGATATGACTTGGAGCAGTTTGTGTGAGCCGTTGGGATGAAGAGAACTGGAAGGGAGCAAAGCTTGTCTAGGATGGAGCGTGTACTCCACCCTCTGTAATACAGAATAGATAACACAGCTAGATTATAGTAGCAGAGGGAACAGACAGGTAGGATGGAGTGAGCCCCTGAAGGGAAGAGTCCCCATTAACGTAATTAGTAGAGCCATGGAAAACCTTGGGGGTTTCTTATTAAAGTACAACGTGAGAGTGGCAGGCGTGGAAAATAGCTTTGGCCATGGTGTTAACAGACTGGCAGGAAAGAGGTTATTACTGTCCAAGAAAGGAGTGCTGGGGGGTCTAGACATGGGAGTAAACAGTTTATTGGAGAGAAAGTAAGACAGAGAGGTAAAGAAATTGCTCTCTGCTGCAAACAAAATAATATGTGCTAAGAAATAGTAGACAGAACTCATTTGCCTCTTAAATTCTTGTTTGTACACATCAAGCCAGGAATCAAAGTCCTATAGAAAGACACATTGCATCTTTCATAGAACATATAACATTTTGTGACTGGAGCTTTTAGCATCCTTTACTCAACAGATTTTTGTTAAATTCTTTATTGACTACTATGTATTTAGTACCTACTAGGACAGGTAGTGTAATAATACAATAGAAAAATATGGGTTTTGGTGTCTGGTAGGATGGGTTTTAAATACCTATTCTGTCACTTACTGGCTTTGTGCTTTTGGCCAAATATCTGAACTTCCTGTGTTAAAGGCAGAACACAATTGCTACCTCATAGGATTGCTGTGGATATTAAATTAGATAGTGCATACAAAGTGGTTGGTACAATAATCACTCAACAAATGGTTGTTGATAGTATTACTGATTCCTTAATGAAAAAGGAACTGTTAGAACCAGAATGGCATCATAGTTAGTTGCTATGTATATCAATGTTTATTCCCACTTCTCTTTCCCCACAACCATAAATTATTTGAACAAACTGAGCCTGTTAAAGTTCAACACTTTTTACTTTCGTAGCCTTGTTAGGAAAGGAGTTTGTGGCTTCTCCGTGGTGTAGCTTAATCCCCCATTGGGATCAAAAGGTGGTATATACTTTGTCTGTCAATCTGGCTCACAGACTTCACCAGAGGAGACGTAGACTACCTCTGCTAAGAAAAATAGCTGTAGTGTGAAATTTCTGGTTGCCAGCATGGTTGTGTTCCTATTCATCCCAATAGCTCAATATTTTCATTGTGTATTTAAATGTCAGTGTAGCTTAACCTCTTGGATCTCCCCTCTTTTTGCCACCAGATAAGCCACTGGTGCAGAACTTGTTGTTTTTTATTGCTGTTGTTGTTGTTACATTAGCAGATGAGAGGGGCACATTTAAATGGCATATTTGTGCCCTTATTTTAACGGAGTGAGTTAGCTAGGAGGATGGTGCTACAGCAACTGGTTACACAAGTGTGCCGGTAGGAGAAAACTTCTGAGTTAGGGGAAAGTGTCTCTTTTTTTAACTTTCATGCACACTATTTAAAACATGGTTACAGCAAATTGTTTCCCCCTTTGCTATTGGTATCTCAAGATAGTTTTTCAGTTTAAAATTTGACTTATTGAAATCACATTTTGAAAGTTGGAACTTAGAATCGAATATAAGAAAACGCTTTTCTTGATCATTTTTTAATCAGAGAAAGTATATGGTGGCTGCTGTTCATGGATTATTCATTTTGGAAATTATCTGTTTGCTTTTTGCTCTTTCTAATTCAGAACTATGTATCCTGCTTTCATTTTCTTCTCAGTTACTTTGTACTTACAACTTCTTTCTGATTTTCCTAGGTATATAAAAGAGAAATCTTGAGGTGTGCATAAGAGGAACACCAAACAGGGGCACAGTTATGTAGAGCAGAAAGGCCTCATTAAAATTATATTGTTGTTTTTTAAGTTACTTAAAAATCAATAATGACCTTTTAAAACTCAGAACATTTTTTGGTTTTAATTAATACTTTTATGTCTTTGTTTAAAACCTCCATGCTGGACATTTTCAGGTTGCAGTGAAGAGAGGCATGCTCAGGGTATCAAAGGTCACAGTGTTTATGGGGAAAAGATGTCGAAGCGAACGCAAAATCACTAGAGTTCTTGTGACCTGATTCTTGGTCAGATTTCAGGAACTGGTGCCTGTAAATCTTCCATCACTATGGTGTCTCAGATACTTCATCTCTATTTCTATTACTTCTCCTTCTCCTGCCATTAAGGACCAACTGACCCTGTGAAACTCAAACTTTGTGAGTTTAATCCTGTGAAGACAGGCTGTGGGATGGAAACTGCAAGAGGAGATATGGTTTGATGCCCTTTGTGAACACCTCTTCTGCATCAAAAAACCTGGTTCACCTGTAGTTCAGGTGCCATTCTTTGGTCCAATCAGCTGTGGCCAGAAGAGCAGGATTACGTACGTAAGGCATGAGATCACATGCCTGAAGGGCCATCTGGTACAACTTATGGTGTCTTATGCCTATTACCTCTTTCTTAGCAAAGGACACACGGTCATGGCAAATGTTCAAAGCAAGATAAAGTCCTCTTCAGTGTATGTCGTAACTCGAAATGCAGAATCTAGAAATTTCCAAGAACTTAAAACACATACCCTTCTTCACACCCATTAGATGACTGCTATTAAAAAACCAGAAAATAGGGCTTCCCTGGTGGCGCAGTGGTTGAGAGTCCGCCTGCCGATGCAGGGGACACGGGTTCGTGCCCCGGTCTGGGAAGATCCCACATGCCGTGGAGCGGTTGGGCCCGTGAGCCATGGCCGCTGAGCCTGCGCGTCCGGAGCCTGTGCTCCGCAACGGGAGAGGCCACAACACTGAGAGGCCCGCGTACGGCAAAAAAAAAAAAAAAACCAGAAAATAACAAGTGTTGGCAAGGATGTGGAGAAACTGGAACCATTGTGCACTGTTGTTGGGAATGTAAGATGGTGCAGCTCCTGTGGAAAACAATGTGATGGTTCCTCAGAAGATTAAAACTAGGACTGCCATATGATTCAGCAGTTCCACTTCTGGGTATATATACAAGAGAACTGAGAACAGAAGCTCAGAGATATCTGTGCACTCATGTTCATAGCAGCACTATGCACTTCCACTAAAAGGTGGAAGAAACCCAAGTGTTCGTCAATGGCTGAGTAGATAAGCAATAGAATATTATTCAGCCTCAAAACTAAAGGAACTTCTGACACATGCTACAACATGGATGAAACTTGAGGATATTATGCTAAGCGAAATAAGCCAGTCGTAAAAGGACAGTACTGTACCATTGCACTTCTATGAGCTACCTACAGTAGTCAGATTCATAGACAGAGGTAGTAGGATGGTGGTTGCCAGGGTCTGGTGGAAGGGGAGAAGAATGAAGAGCTATTATGTAACGGAGGCAGAATTTCACCTTCACAAGATGAAAAGATTTCTGGAGATGGATGGTGGTGATGGTTGAACAACAATGTGAATGTAGTTAATGCCACTGAACTATGCTCCTGAAAATAGTTAAGATGGTAAATTTTATGTAAAACATTTTTGAAATGGCAAAATACCCCACACACATCCAAAAGACACTGGAGTCACACATGTGCACGTGCACGCGTGTGTGCGCACACTCCCCCCCCACACACACACACTATCACACCTGTGGAAGAGTTAGCTCGGAGTAGTGGTAACGTGGGCAGACCAGTCTATAATCAGGCCGCCTGGGCTCAAATACTGCCTCTAGCATCTGACAGCTGTATGTCCCTAGACGACTTAACCTCTCTGGGCTTCAGTTTCTTCATCTGTGAAACAAGGATAACGCGATTTAACTCATGAGGAAAATCATGAGGATTACTTGAATTAATACAGCCTTTAGAATAATCTCAGGAACATGCCATGTGCTCAGGAAATGATAGCTGTTCTTACTATTTGGGCGTGCATAAAATGCAATACTTTATTGAGTATATCAAAGATGGGTGACTTTGGCAAGCGCAAATTCTTTTACAATCTGAAATAAGGAATTTCTAATAGAAGGTACTAATATCCTAAATGTGAAAGAACAAAAGCTCTTTGTTTTGGGAACATAATGGTTTTGTTTCTTTAGGTCAGAGATGTCCGCGAATAAACCCACATATTGTATTCTAAGTAAACATTGTCTTTTGCTTGTAATTATTTTCAGTGTTGCCATTCTCTTAAAGAAAATGTATTTCTACATTGGATATTTTGCTTTCTCAGTTTCAGACAATAGAATTTTTGCTAGCTTTTCTCTCTCAGTTTTTCTGGGTTTGTATTTATTGTAGAATGATTTAGTGAGCTTCTGAAACATGGCTGGGCATATCTAATTTTGCAAACCAGACTAGGCTAGACACAGAGGGATCATATTTGCATAATGGTCACAGTACAGCTAAACTTAAAGCATTTTCCTTTGTATAACAATGACATTCAAATCATTATGCTGCTCAGAAAATAGCAGTAAACTAACCCAGTCAGGTGTCCTAGTTTAATATAACACACTGTGGTCCTTTTCTCCCTCAACATACCTAATGAGTATTCTGTTTTTCCAGTTTTTCATGTCACAATCCACATAGGGCATTTCAAATGATTATGTGTGTGTGTGTGCTAGTTTGTGTATAGGAGAGTCTTGTTTGAAAAAAATATTTTGTTTTCCTGATTTGTTTTTATTTCTATTGCAATTATTTTCTCAATCTGTATTCTTTTTAAAAAACTTAATTTAATTAATTTATTTTTATACAGCAGGTTCTTATTAGTTATCTATTTTATACATATTAGTATATACATGTCAATCCCAATCTCCCAATTCATCCCACCACCACCCCCTCCCCCCGATGCTTTCCCCCCTTGGTGTCCATACGTTTGTTCTCTACATCTGTGTCCCTATTTCTGTCTTGCAAACTGGTTCATCTGTACCATTTTTCTAGGTTCCACATATATACATTAATATATGATACTTGTTTTTTTCTTTCTGACTTACTTCACTCTGTATGACAGTCTCTAGGTCCATCCACGTCTCTACAAATGACCCAGTTTCGTTCCTTTTTATGGCTGAGTAATATTCCATTGTATATATGTATCACATCTTCTTTATCCATTCATCTGTCAATGGGCATTTAGGTTGCTTCTATGACCTGGCTATTGTAAATAGAGCTGCAATGAACATTGGGGTGCATGTGTCTTTT
Organism: Phocoena sinus; assembly: GCF_008692025.1. NCBI lineage: Eukaryota > Metazoa > Chordata > Mammalia > Artiodactyla > Phocoenidae > Phocoena > Phocoena sinus. Next base: position 121,620,740 of record NC_045767.1, on the reverse strand, counting down.
TGAATTGTGGTTTTTCTTAGGTTATATGCCCAGTAGTGGGATTGCTGGGTCATATGGTAATTCTATTTTGAGTTTTTTAAGGAACCTCCATACAGTTCTCCATAGTGGCTGTATCAATTTACATTCCCACCAACAGGGCAGGAGGGTTCCCTTTTCTCCACACCCTCTCCAGCATGTGTTGTTTGTAGATTTTCTGATGATGCCCATTCTAATTGGTGTGAGGTGACACCTCACTGTAGTTTTGTCTCAATCTGTATTCTTATTGATGCATTTAAATGATTTTTAAAAGCTTAGTAAATATGCATATATGACCAGTAACAACAGCAGTTTGTGTCAGTGTATACAATGGTTTTAGAATAAGTGTCATGTGATTTCAAAATTTTCATTTTAGTTAGATATATTGAGAATACAGATATTGTCCTGGCTACCACAATGTCGTGTTTTTCAATGGTATATGGAAAAATCTAAAATTATAGATTTCTGTTGTATTCTTTTTTTCTCTTGAATGATAGTTATGAGCATGAAATTTGGCATCATATAGACCCAGGCCACTTGCTTTGCTATCTGCTATTTGTTTGAATTTGGGGAAATGAGTCTTTCTAACCCTCAGTTTTCCTATTTATAAAGTAGGGTAATAATACCTATCTCTTAGTGTGGTTATTAGGATTAAATGTGAAATCATAGAATATGGCTTCCTTCTCAGGCTGGCTACTCATCATAGTGGCAAGATGGCTAGAAGCAACTCCAGACTTACATCTGACTGGTTAAATAACTATAAAAAAGAGGGCTACAAAAGGCAAAGGACCAATATTCATTTGATTGTCTCAGATGACAGGTTAAAGTCCAATCTCTATGGCCAGAAGAAAGGCATATATGAAATAGTGAGTCTCAGGCCAACTATTTTTCTTCAGTTTTTTTTTCTTTTAAGCTGCACTGAAGTGTAATCTACATGTGATAAAAATCACCCATTCTATCATACCATTTGATGAGTTTTGATAAATGTATACTATTGTGGAATTGCCCACCACCAGATCAAGGTATAAAACATTTTCATCATCTCAACAGGTTCCTCTGTGCCTCTTATAGTCAAGTCCCTAGCCCCAGCTCCTGTCCATCAATGATATATTTTTTGTCACTATTGTTTTGTCATTTTCTAGAATTTCATGAATTAGATAATTTCATGAATTCGATTGTTTCATGATTTCTGATGAATTGAATCAAACAGTTTTTTTTTTTTATGTGGTACCCGGGCCTCTCACTGTTGCAGCCTCTCCCGTTGTGGAGCACAGGCTCCGGACGCGCAGGCTCAGCAGCCATGGCTCACGGGCCCAGCCGCTCCGCGGCATGTGGGATCTTCCACGGACCAGGGCACGAACCCGTGTCCCCTGCATCGGCAGGCGGACTCTCAACCACTGCGCCATCAGGGAAGCCCTCAAACAGTTTTTTATGTCTCCTTTCTTTCATTTAGCATTCTAAATGCTTTTCAGATTAATCCATACTGCTGCCTATGTAAGTAATTTCTTTCTTTTCACATCTGGGTGGTAATCCATTCTATGGATATGGCACTATTTGCTTTTCCATCACTATTTGACCAATTTGGGTTGTTTCCAGTGTTTAGCTACTACGAACAAAGCTGGTATGAATGTCTATGACAAGTCTTGATGTAGATGTATGGTTATTTTTTTTTGGCAGGGGAGGAAAACCTAGGAGTGGGACTTCTGGGTCATGTAATATGTATTTAATTTTATGTGAAACTGCTGGACTGTTTTCCAAAGTTGTACTTTTTTTTCCTTCTAACCAGTGATATATGAGAATTTCAGTTGCTGCACATCTTTGCCCATAGTACTTGGTATTGTCAATCTTTTAAATTTCAGCTATTGTACTGTGTGTTCTATATCTAGCCTGTGGTTCTCATCGCATTTCCCTAATGACTAGTGATGCTAAGCATCTTACAATATATTTATTTGGTGAAATTTCCTTTTAAATCTTTTCTTCTTTTAAAGATTGTGTCATATGTCTTTCAGTTATTAACTTTTAAGTATTCTCTCTATATTCAGAATGCAACCTCTTTATCAGATACAGGTTTTGCACATATTTTCTCCAAGTCTGTGGTTTGTCTTTTCATCTTAATGATACTTCTTGAAGAGGAAAAATATTTAATTTAATGATATAAGTTATCATTTAAAAAAACATTTCATACTTTTTATATTCTATCAAATCTTTTCCTACTTCCAGGTCACAAAGATTTGTTTTCTATATTTTATTTTGGAATTTAAAAAATTTTATCCATTATGTTTACATCTATAATCCATTTTGAGTTATATGTATATGATGTATTATAAAGATACAGGTTCATCGTTTTGCTTATAGCAATCTAGTGTTCCAACACCATCCAACTCCAGCTTTCTTTTGATTAGTATTAATATGTACATCTTATTATGTCTTTTTCTTATTTGTAAGTGTGTTTCCTGTAGGAAGCATATAGTTGGTTTTGTTTATGTATAATTTGACAATCTCTGTCTTTTAATTGTGGCTTTTATATCATTTATATTTGATCTAATTCTTCCCCTCTTCTTGGCAGTATATCACCTATCATATTTTGAAGGCAGCAATTATTAAAACTTCACATTATGATTATTTCTCCTTACTCTGATTCTAGGCTACAGAGGCAAATTTATACTTAGAATTTTTCATTCGATTGGTTTTCTGCAGGACTATAATGCAACCAGTAAGAACCACTGTAGTCTGCCTAAGAGTTATATTTCTAATTGTCAATCCATTCATTGATATTCCTGGTTACACAGCTGTCTTTGTAACCAGGGTTGGCCCCAGGAAACTATTCCTTTTGAGTGTGCTGATATCCTTTCAGAACTGAGGTTCATGCCTTTAAACATGATGACCCCACTGAGGTCCTGCCACCCTTCGAGGCCCTGAATGGGTGTTCTGCCTTTCCAGATAACTCTCTCCATTTTTGCTCTAACTGAAAAACGAAGTCTGGCTGTAAATGAATGTTTCTTAAAGAGTAGTCTATGGAGCATTTCCATAAGAATCATCTGGGGTATATCTTGTAGTGTAGATTCCTGAACCCAGATTCAGGATAATTGAATTTATCTGTATTTTGACAAGCTCTCTAGGTAGTTTTTGTGCACACTTAAGTTTGAAAACCATCATTCTATATCATGAACTTTGATAACTAAAGCTATTTAGCATGCATCCTCTTAGTTATAATGATATTTATAAATTTTACAAGTGTGTCACTATATTAAAATCTTACAGAGATGATAAACATAGGCAAAATAGATGTTAAAGCATTGAAATTTAAAATAAATTAAAATGGAGTTTCTAATATTTTATACCTATCTTCCAATGGTCATTTGTATCCACTCACTTTGCAGACCCCTGTTCTAAACCTTGGGGGAGCTGGGTTGGCTGAGGTCTATTTTCAATAATGTTATATAAAAGAACTAACACAAATGCTCCAAATAAATTATTGGAGTGTTGATTCTCAACCATGATAATACCCAGCCTAATTAAATATGAATCTAGGATGGGACTCAGGCATAAGTTATTTTTTGTTTTTGTTTTTTTGTAGTACGCGAGCCTCTCACTATTGTGGTCTCTCCCGTTGTGGAGTACAGGCTCCAGACGCGCAGGCTCAGCGGCCATGGCTCACAGGCCCAGCCGCTCCGCGGCATGTGGGATATTCCACGGACCAGGGCACGAACCCGTGTCCCCTGCATCGGCAGGCGGACTCTCAACCACTGCGCCACCAGGGAAGCCCAGGCATAAGTATTTTTAAAGGTTCCTACATCATCCCAATGTGCAAAAGGTTGAAGATGATGCGGTTAGAGCAATGCTTCTTAAACTTTAGCATGCATGGGAATCACCTGGAGAGCTTGCTAAAGTATGAATTCTTTGGCTCCACTTGCAGATAGGTCTAGGTGGGGCTGATTTTTGTGTTTTTAACAAGCTCCCAGGTGAAGCTGATGTCATTGGTCCGTGGGCTACACTCAGTTAAACTGTATTATGGTGATGGTACAGCCTCTCTAAACTTTCAGACAGGTCTTCACCTCTGATAATATCGTCTAATTTTAGTAATTAAAAACTTAGATTCAGGGCTTCCCTGGTGGTGCAGTGGTTGAGAGTCCGCCTGCCAATGCAGGGGACATGGGTTCGTGCCCTGGTCCGTGGAAGATCCCACATGCCACGGAGCAGCTGGGCCCGTGAGCCATGGCCTCTGAGCCTGCGTGTCCGGAGCCTGTGCTCCGCAAAGGGAGAGGCCACAACAGTGAGAGGCCCACGTACAAAAAAATAAAAACAAAAAAACTTAGATTCATCCTATGCCTACATTAATTAATTGTTCTTTTGAGAAGAAAATATTACTTAAAAACAGTTTAATCATAGGCTCTACCTTACATATTTGAGAAAGACCAATTATCACTAACTGTATACTAGGTCATCCTCACCATATATTCTGTGACCTAAATTAGCATCATGGCCATATCATCTTGGCCATATGATGACCAGGACATATCAACAAGTTTATTAGCCTACTTTTCCTCCTTTACTGAAATTTTTGTTTAATATCATATATTCTTGATATAAATGGGGCCTGATTCCTATGATTAAAGGTCCTTCGTTTTTCTGGATTTAGTCTTTGGACTTCATTGTACCATTTCTCAAATTGCAAAAATAGTCCTAGAGGGGAAATAGGAGTGAGGAGACTTAGTTCTAGTCTCACTTTGCCATTAATTTTTAAATCTAAAAAATCTCATTTTAAACTTATTGAGCCTCATTTTCTTCATCTATAAAATAAGGAGTTGGACAAAATGAATATTTCTAAGTTCTTTTCCAGTTCTAAAATTGTCTTCTCTATAATTTTGTGATATACCAGACCCAGAGCAAAAAGATATTTATTCTGTGATTATATGTTGGTTCAATAATTCAGTACATTAAAAAAAAAGTAGTTAAAATACCTAGCTTTCTGGAGTTTTAGCTTTTCAGCTTTTAGGGCAGAACAAATGCAATTAAAATGGGAATAGTTCCATAGTGGCTTTGCTTGATCCAGCTGTGGCTAGGAAACCTCTCCACAGAATCTACTTGAAATGATAAAAATCATGAGTTTCAGACTTCCTTGGCAAAACAAAAGGACTCTGTTGTGCTGGTAGAAATTGTGTTCTTCCGTAAAATAGTCTATGTGACAAATAAAGTAACTTGATAACATTATTGCCAGATTCAAAAAAATAAGATTAGTGATTTTTAATAAGGGTACAAACTGGAACTTCTAATCTGTTAGCGCCATATGGCTGTTGGGTATTTGACAGTAACTTATGGCAAGGGAGAATTAAAAAGGTGGGATTTAGTTTATCACTGATTTGAAGGATTAACAACCTAGTAACACAGTGATTGGAGAAAAATTAGAAACATTTTAGATTTTTTTTTTAAAAAGCAGATTATAGAACTCACTCTTAATTACTCAATAATTCCACATCTGGATATATTTCCTAAGGAAATCATTAGAAGCATGGTAAAAACTGCATTCATGAAGACATTGAAGTAGGTTTATATACACATACAATAGGAAAATACTGGATGCAGCCTGATGTCCAATAATAGAGCAGTTAAGTGGATTATTTCATCCATAGGATTGAATAATATGAAGACGTAAACCAAATTGTAATAATTACACAAAAACATTGAAAAATAGTTTTAATATGTTAACTGATGAAACCCAAGTTCAGAATATGTACTATAATAATCATGATACAAAATCATGACGTAGAATAGAAAAAGACTCTACAGTTTACAATAGTTATATAAGGATTCTGGGTGCCTTTTCCCTTTACTATTCTTACTTTCCATAATGTTTATGTGTTACCTTTATATCACAGGGGCTAAGAGTACAAACTTTGCAGCCATATGCCTGTGTTCAAACCTGGCTCCGCTTCTCAACACCTGGGTGAATTTGAAAAAGTTATTAACCCCTCCTGTCAGTTTGCTCATTTATAAAATGGGTATAATTTTAGTGACTTCTTCATAGGTTGTCAAGATTTAATGAATTACATATAAAATCTCTTAGATCAGAGGATATGGCATCTGGCAAGCTTTATGTAAGTGTTTGCCATTTATCATTGTTGAAAATAATGTGTGTTGTTTCATCTATAATATTGATATCTATGGATAGAAATATCCAGATTTTCTTTCTAAATTTAATGAGTATAAAAGTTCATTTCTTGGGGAGACCTTCAAGATGTCGGGGGAGCAAGACGTGGTGATCATCTTCCTCTCCACAAATACATCAGAAATACATCTACACGTGGAACAACCCCTACAGAACACCTACTGAACGCTGGCAGAAGACCTCAGACCTCCCAAAAGGCAAGAAACTCCTCGCGTACCTGGGTAGGGCAAAAGAAAAAAGAATAAACAGAGACAAAGGAATAGGGACGGGCCATCGCCAGTGGGAGGGAGTGGGGAAGGAGGAAAGGTTTCCACACACTAGGAAGCCCCTTCGCGGGCGGAGACTGCGGGTGGCGGAGGAGGGAAGCTTCGGCACCGCGGAGGAGAGCGCAGCTACAGGGGTGCAGAGGGCAAAGCGGAGAGATTCCCACACAGAGGATCAGGGCCGACCGGCACTCACCAGCCCGAGAGGCTTGTCTGCTCACCCGTCGGGCCGGGCGGGGCTGGGAGCTGAGGCTCGGGCTTCGGTCGGATCCAGGGGAGAGGACTGGGGTTGGCAGCGTGAGCACAGCCTGAAGGGGTTAGTGCACTGCGGCTAGCCGGGAGGGAGTCCGGGGAAAAGTCTGGACCTGCTGAAGAGGCAAGGGACTTTTTCTTCCCTCTTCGTTTCCTGGTGCGCGAGGAGAGGGGATTAAGAGCGCTGCTTAAAGGAGCTCCAGAGACGGGCAGGAGATGCTAAGGCTGCTGCTGCTGCCACCAAGAAGCCTGTGTGCGAGCACAGGTCACTATCCACATCCCCCTTCCGGGGAGCCTGTGCAGCCCGTCACTGTCAGGGTCCCGGGATCCAGGGACAACTTCCCTGGGAGAACGCAAGGCACGCCTGAGGCTGGTGCAACGTCACGCTGGCCTCTGCCGACGCAGGCCTGCCCCGCACTCCGTGCCCCTCCCTCCCCACGGCCTGAGTGAGCCAGAGCCCCCGAATCAGCGGCTCCTTTAACGCCGTCCTGCCTGAACGAAGAAGAGATGCCCTCCGGCGACCTACACACAGAGGCGGGGCCAAATCCAAAACTGAACCCCTGGGAGCTGTGAGAACAAAGAAGAGAAAGGGAAATCTCTCCCAGCAGCCTCAGAAGCAGCGGATTAAAGCTCCACAGTCAACTTTATGTGCCCTGTATCTGTGGAATACATGAATAGACAACGAATCATCCCAAAATTGAGGTGGTGGACTTTGGGAGCAACTGTAGGCTTGGGGTTTGCTTTCAGTATCTAATTTGTCTCTGGTTTTATGTTTATCTTAGTTTTTAGTATTTAGAGTTTATTATCATTGGTAGATTTGCTTATTGATTTGGTTGCTGTCTTCCTTTATATATATATATATATATATATATATATATATATATGTTTTTCCTTTTTCTCTTTTTGTGAGTGTGTATGTGTATGCTTCTTTGTGTGATTTTGTCTGTATAGCTTTGCTTTTACCATTGGTCCTAGGGTTCTGTCTGTCCGTTTTTGTTTCTTGTTTTTGTATACTTTTTAGAGCTTGTTATCATTAGTAGATTTTCTTGGTTTGGTTGCTCTCTTCTTTCTTTTTTTATTACTTTTAATTTTTTTTCTTTTTAATAAATTAAAAAAATTTTTATTTTAATAACTTTATTTTCCTTTCTTTCTTTCTTCCTTCTTTCCTTCCTTTCTTTCTCTCTCTCTCTCTTTCCTTCCTTCCTCCCTCCCTCCCTCCCTCCCTCCTTTCTCCTTCCTTCCTTCCTTCCTTCCTTCCTTTCTTTCTTTCTTTCTCTCTTTCTTTCTTTCTTTCTCCCTTTCCTTCTGAGCTGTGTGGCTGACAGGGTCTTGGTGCTCCAGTCGGGAGTCAGGCCTGTGCCCTGAGGTGGGAGAGCAGAGTTCAGGACATTGGTTCACCAGAGACCTCCTGGTTCCACGTAATATCAAACGGCAAAAGCTCTCCTAGAGATCTCCATCTCAACACGAAGACTCAGCTCCACTCAACAATCAGCAAGCTACAGTGCTGGGCACCCTATGCCAAGCAACTAGCAAGACAGGAACACAACCCCACCCATTAGCAGAGAGGCTGCCTGAAGTCATAATAAGGTCACAGGCACCCCAAAACACACCACCAGATGTGGTCCTGCGTACCAGAAAGACAAGATCCAGCCTCACCACCAGAACACAGGAACCAGTCCCCTCTACCAGGAAGCCTACACAACTCACTGAACCACCCTTAGCCACTGAGGGCAGACACCAAAAACAGTGGGAATTATGAACCTGCAGCCTGTGAAAAGGAGACCCCAAACACAGTAAGTTAAGCAAAATGAGAAGAGAAACACACAGCAGATGGAGGAGCAAGGTAAAAACCCATCAAACCAAACAAATGAGGAGGAAATAGGCAGCCTATCTGAAAAAGAATTCAGAGTAATGATAGTAGAGATGACGCAAAAATCTTGGAAATAGAATGGAGAAACTACAAGAAACGTTTAACAAGGAGTTAGAAGAACTAAAGAGCAAACAAACAATGATGAACAACACAATAAATGAAATTAAGAATTCTCTAAAAGGAATCAATAGCAGAATAACTGAGGCAGAAGAATGGACAAGTGACCTGGAAGATAAAATATTGGAGATAACTACCACAGAGAAGAATAAAGATAAAAGAATGAAAAGAATTGAGGACAGTCTCAGAGACTTCTGGGACAACATTACACGCACTAACATTTGAATTATAGGGGTCCCAGAAGAAGAAGAGAAAAAGAAAGGGACTGAGAAAATATTTGAAGAGATTATAGTTGAAAACTTCCCTAATATGGGAAAGGAAATAGTCAATCAAGTCCAAGAAGCACAGAGGGTCCCATACAGGATAAACCCAAGAAGAAACATGCCAAGACACATATTAATCAAACTATCAAAAATTAATACAAAGAAAAAACATAAAAAGCAGCAAGGGAAAAACAACAAATAACACACAAGGGAATCCCCATAAGGTTAACAGCTGATCTTTCAGCAGAAACTCTGCAAGCCAGAAGGGAGTGGCAGGACATACTTAAAGTGATGAAAAGGAAAAACGTACAAACAAGGTTACTCTACCCAGCAAGGATCTCATTCAGATTCCACAGAGAAATTAAAAACGTTACAGATAAGCAAAAGTTAATAGAATTCAGCACCACCAATACAGCTTTACAACAAATGCTAAAGGAACTTCTCTAGGCCGGAAACACAAGAGAAAGAAAAGACCTACAAAAACAAACTCAAAACAATTAATAAAATGGTAATAGGAACATACATATAGATAATTACCTTAAATGTAAATGAATTAATTGCTCCAACCAAAAGACATAGACTGGCTGAATGGATGCAAAAACAAGACCCATACATACGCTGTCTACAAGAGACCCACTTCAGACCTAGGGACACATACAGACTGAAAGTGAGGGGATGGAAAAAGATATTGCATGAAAATGGAAATCAAAAGAAAGCTGGAGTAGCAATTCTCATATCAGACAAAATAGACTTTAAAATAAAGACTATTACAGGAGACAAAGAAGGACCCTACATAATGATCAAAGGATCAATCCAAGAAGAAGATACAATTGTAAATATTTATGCCCCCAACATAGAAGCACCTCAATACATAAGGCAGATGCTAACAGCCATAAAAGGGGATATCAACAGTAATACAATCACAGTAGGGGACTTTAACACTGACTTTCACCAATGGATAGATCATCCAAAATGAAAATAAATAATGAAACACAAGATTTAAATTATACATTAAGCAAGATTGACTTAATTGATATTTATAAGACATTCCATCCAAAAACAACAGAACACACTTTCTTCTCAAGTACTCATGGAACATTCTCCAGGATAGATCATATCTTGGGTCACAAATCAAGCCTTGGTAAATTTAATAAAATTGAAATCATATCAGGTAACTTTTCTGACCACAACGCTATGAGACTAGATATCAATTACAGGAAAAATATCTGTAAAAACTACAAACACATGGAGGCTAAACAACGCATTGCTTAATAATCAAGAGATCACAACAGAAATCAAAGAGGAAACCTAAAAATACCTAGAAACAAAGTACATGAAAACACAATGACCTAAAGCCTATGGGATGAAGCAAAAGCAGTTCTAAGGGGGAAGTTTATAGCAATACAATCCTACCTCAAGAAACAAGAAACATCTCAGATAAACAACCTAACCTTACACCTAAAGCAATTAGAGAAAGAAGAACAAAAAATCCCAAAGTTAGCAGAAGGGAAGAAATCATAAAGATCAGATCAGAAATAAATGAAAAAGAAATGAAGGAAACAATAGCAAAGATCAATAAAACTCAAAGCTGTTTCTTTGAGAAGATAAACTGAATTGATAAAGCATTAGCCAGACTCATCAAGAAAAAAAGGGAGAAGACTCAAATCAATAGATTTAGAAATGAAAAAGAAGGAACAACTGACACTGCAGAAATACAAAGGATCATAAAAGATTACTACAAGCAACCGTATGCCAATAAAATGGACAACCTGGAAGAAAAGGACAAATTCTTAGAGAAGCACAACTTTCTGAGACTGAACCAGGAAGAAATAGAAAATTTAAACGGACCAATCACAAGCACTGAAATTGAGACTGTGATTTAAAATCTTCCAACAAACAAAAGCTGAGGACCAGATGACTTCACAAGCAAATTCTATCAAACATTTAGAGAAGAGCTAACACCTATCCTTCTCAAACTCTTCCAAAATATAGCAGAGGGAGGAACACTCCCAAACTCATTCTATGAGGCCACCATCACCCTGATACCAAAAGCAGACAAAGATGTCACAAAGAAAGAAAACTACAGGCCAATATCACTGATGAACATAGATGCAAAAATCCTCAACAAAATACCAGCAAACAGAATCCAACAGCACATTAAAAGGATCCTACACCATAATTAAGCGGGGTTTATCCCAGGAATGCAAGGACTCTTCAATACATGCAAATCAATCAATGTGATTAATCATATTAACAAATTGAATGTGTAAAACCATATGACCATCTCAATAGATGCAGGAAAAGCTTTTGACAAAATTCAACACCCATTTATGATAAAAGCCCTCTAGAAAGTAGACATAAAGGGAACTTTCCTCAACATAATAAAGGCCATAGATGACAAACCCACAGTCAACATTATTCTCAATGGTGAAAAACTGAAACGATTTCCTCCTAGATCAGGAACAAGACAAGGTTGTCAACTCTCACCACTATTATTCAACATAGTTTTGGAAGTTTTAGCCACAGCAATCAGAGAAGAAAAAGAAAAGAATTCAAATAGGAAAAGAAGAAGTAAAACTGTCCCTGTTTGCAGATGACATGATACTATACCTAGAGAATCCTAATGATGCTACCAGAAAAGTACTAGAGCTAATCAATGAATTTGGTAAAGTAGCAGGATACACAGTTAATGCACAGAAATCTCTTGCATTCCTATACACTAATGATGAAAAATCTGAAAGAGATATTAAGGAAACACTCCCATTTACCACTGCAACAAAAAGAATAAAATACCTAGGAATAAACCTACCTAAGAAGACAAAAGACCTGTATGCAGAAAACTATAAGACACTGTTGAAGGAAATTAAAGATGATCCAAACAGCTGGAGAGATATACCATGTTCTTGGATTAGAAGAATTAACATTGTGAAAATGACTCTACTACCCAAAGCAATCTACAGATTCAATGCAATCCCTATCAAACTACCAATGGCATTTTTCACAGAACTAGAACAAAAAATTTCTCAATTTGTATGGAAACACAAAAGACCCCGAATAGCCAAAGCAATCTTGAGAAAGAAAAATGGAGCTGGAGGAATCAGGATCCCAGACTTCAGACTCTACTACAAAGCTACAGTAATCAAGGCAGTATGGTACTGGCACAAAAACAGAAATACAGATCAATGGAACAGGAAAGAAAGTCCAGAGATAAACCCACGCACACATGGTCACCTTATTTTTGATAAAAGAGGCAAGAATATACAATGGAGAAAGGACAGCCTCTTCAATAAGTGCTGCTGGGAAAACTGGACAGCTACATGTAAAAGAATGATATTAGAACGCTCCCTAACACCATACACAGAAATAAACTCAAAATGGATTAAAGACCTAAATGTAAGGCCAGACACTGTTAAACACTTAGAGGAAAATATAGGCAGAACATTCTATGACATAAATCACAGCGAGATCCTTTTTGACCCACCTCCTAGAGAAATGGAAATAAAAACAGAAATAAAAAGTGGGACCTAATGAAACTTGAAAGCTTTTGCACAGCAAAGGAAATCATAAACAAGATGAAAAGACAAGCCTCAGCATGGGAGAAAATATTTTCAAATGAAGCAACTGACAAAGGATTAATCTCCAAAATTTACAAGCAGCTCATGCAGCTCAATATCAAAAAACAAAACACCCAATCCAAAAATGAGCAGAAGACCTAAATAGATATTTCTTCAAAGAAGATGTACAGATTGCCAACAAACACTTGAAAGGATGCTCAGCATCACTAATCATTAGAGAAATGCAAATCAAAACTACAATGAGGTATCACCTCACACCAGTCAGAATGGCCATCGTCAAAAAAATCTACAAACAATAAATGCTGGAGAGGGTGTGGAGAAAAGGGAACCCTCTTACACTGTTGTTGGGAATGTAAAGTGATACAGCCACTATGGAGAACTGTATGAAGGTTCCTTAAAAAACTCAAAATAAGGGCTTCCCTGGTGGCACAGTGATTGAGAGTCCGCCTGCTGATGCAGGGGACACGGGTTCGTGCCCCAGTCCGGGAGGATCCCGCGTGCCACGGAGTGGTTGGGCCCGTGAGCCGTGGCCTCTGGGCCTGCGTGTCAGGAGCCTGTGCTCCGCAACGGGAGGGGCCACAGCGGTGAGAGGCCTGCATACTGCAAAAAATAATAATAATAATGAAAAAAAAAGACAAATAAAAACGTTTAAGCATCTCTTAAAATGAGAAAATATTTGGAATACCTGGAAGTAGATGATACCTAAGTATTGATAAGGAATAGTATTGATATGTAGCTATTTCTAAACATTTTGTAAAAAAATTTAAATTGGAAGGCAATTCCTTGCTCCACTGCTCCTTAGTCAGCTGCTCAGAAGCGACAACTAGTATTGCTTTTATTTTCAGTTCTTATTCTATATACTTAAATAATGTGCTGGTACTACTATTTCTTTATTTATCAGTGTTTCTAACCTGACAGACTCTCTATTTTACCTGGCAAGTTAGTGCTTTTGTGTATGGAATGATTACTGGTGTATTTGAAATGATTTCCACAGTCTTACTTTGTGTTTCTTTTAGTCCAATGCTTATACCTTACTCCGTCCTTTTCTGTCATCTTCAATTTATCAAGATTTTTAAAGTTCTCTTATTTGCTTCAGCTAGTTTAGAAGTTATGAATTGTATCTTTGCTGGTTACTTATCTTAACAAACTTACATTGACTGATTTTCCAATGTTAAACCAAATTTAGGATTAACATAAATCCACTTTTGTCATGATGTAGTGTTCTTTTCATATATTGCTGTTTCTGAGTTGTGAAAACTTTAGGATTTTTTGTATCGTTGTTTATGAGTGAGATTGCCTGTCACTTTCTTCTCTTTTACTGACATTACTGGGATTTGCTATCCAGACAATGCTAATTCTTAGAATCAGTTGAGAATTGAAACATATTTTTAATTCTTTGGAAGAGTCTGTGTACATTAGAATTATTCACCCTTAATGTTTAGTAGAACTCAGCAGGGAAACAATCTGGACCTGGAGTTTTTGAGGTAGAAAACTTTAAATTATTGACCTGAGTAATTCAATATTAAAATATTTTAAGAATTTATTTATCTCTTACAAATTAAAGCATTTTTGTCTGTAAAATCTGTAATGATATCAGCTTTTTCACGACTAAACTGGTTATTTCTCTCTCTCTCCATCAGCCTATTAATTTTAATAATCTTTTTTGAACTTTTTATTTTTTAAAAATTCTTAGCTGCGCCACGCAGTATGTGGGATCTTCGTTCCCCATCCAGAGATCGAACCTGTGCCCCCTGCAGTGGAAGTGCAGAGTCTTAACCACTGGACCGCCAGCAAAGTCCTAATGGTCTTTTCATTCAATTGTGACTTTGTCGAACCTCTCCATTGTGTATTTGTTTTCCATTTTTCTTATTACCTTCTCTTCACTCCTCTTTCTTTGATATTATTTGTCTTCCAAATTCTTGTCCTGGATTCTTATCTCATTTATTTAAGACTACACAGTTTTCTCTACTTGGTGGTTTAGTTGCATCCTATGAATTTTGGTATGAAGTATTTTCATTTAAAGAAGTAGATCTGAGTGGAGCGCGAGGAGGTGTGTGTTGAGTGCTGTGATGTGCTTCCTTATCACCCTTCAGAAGGGAATAGCGGATCCCATCAATTACTGAGAATCCTCCAGGCAGAAAGCCTTCCGCTCTAGGCACCCTTCACGTACTGCCTTGACTGATAAGAGCTGCCTCACTCAAGGTTATGCCTCCTGTCTCGGGTACTCTGCACCCAGTGCCTGGTTGATCTGGGCTCCAAATTCCCCACCCTGTCTCCCAACTTAGGACAGCACTTAAGGGTCAGCTTCAAAACTCCCTCTGGAGTCAGCTCAGGTTTCTTCTGATATTTCATCACAGCTATACTTCCCCTTCTGTCCAATCTTGTTTTCTTCCCTTTCTTCCATCAGATATTGATCCTAAGAGGACTCTTTAAAAATCTTCTGGCAGAGTAACCTCTGTGTCATTCTTCTTCTCAGAGAATGAAACCTATGAGATAAGGCTTTCTGGAGGAAAGGACATTCAGCCTGGAACTAAAGTAATTCTGTTTAAGAATATATACAGTGGGTACCGACAGCTCACAAGGTTGGAGAGTAGGTGTTTGCACATGTCCGTGTGCTAAAGTAGAGGGATGCTGGGGAAGCATGTGTTATGAGAGATAGAACTGGAAAGGCAAACTTTACCTAAATTACACAGGGTCTTATAATCCACCTTGAGATGTTTGGGGCCTTAGATCCCACTACTAGTACTATAGCTGTGGGTGCTAGGCACAGCTCACTAATTAGAAGAGCTAGGTGGGAACTCTTTACTGGATAGAATTCAAGAGTATAAAGGGAGCCAGATTTCCTTCAAATAATAAAGATAGTATCATTTCTTGAAGTGTGAGAGCACTTAGTCAACCTCAAATGTTTGCAGATAAAATGATCACTAAATGATTACAGAATTTCTAACTACCCAGTTTCTCATTAGAAGTCCATTTCACTGTTGACTTACCCAGCAGGATTTTGGAAAATGTTTTGACCCTATGGGGACCACGCAGCCTTCTCCTCGTATGGCTTGTGGGCAAATAGCACCCACTGGGAGAATTCTACTGCATAACGTCAGTGTTCATATATGCAACCAGATCACTGCTGTGCTTTATTAAAGGCATAAATCTGAACGTGTGCTGAATATGCGCAAAATAAATTTGATTTGTACATCTTTATAACATAAAAGAGTTACTCCAGTTTCCAAAGGCGGCCTACTTACTGTCTCATTAAAGGATTAGCACCACAGTAATATTTTCCAATAGGTGATATCATTGACAGGTCTGCATTTCCTTATTTCAAATTCAGTGGAGAATTCAACATAGTCGTAAGTAAAATCCAAGCAAATACCTACTTCTTCAATTGTTAATTATTCATCAGATATGGAAAATAACGATTTTATGATTATAACAAAGGCAGTTAAAATTAGGCCTTTTGGTTAGAAAAAGAAATTTGTATAAGTATTTAGCGAATCTAAGTAGGCATGGGTGACAGAAGGAGAATGAAAGAGGAGGAAGAGAGGAAAGTGAGGAAATATCTACCTGTGCTTGATTGAGGAGAAAAATAATGATGATTTTCTAAAGATTGGAATAAGCTCCTCAAAAATCTGCCACCAGCAGAAAAGTCAGCGGAGTCGCTTTGATAATGAATTCAGCTGAAAGTATCACATCCTGTTGCATAATACCGTACTTCAAAAGCAGTGTCGCAACTCCTGAATGACATACTGTTAACCTCACCAGCTCAGCGTATCCAGGAGAAAACGATATTTGTGTATAAAGTTTCATAAAAGGGACTAGTAGGCATAGAGATATTTTGTGGTTTCTATTAGGTTCAGAGTAGCTGCTGCAATAGTTGAAAGCACCAAAATTCAGTCGCTCTACACAAGGGAAGTTATTTCTCACACGTACAGAAATCCAGTGAGGATTAATCATATGCTCCCACCTACCTGCAGCGGAGGCTGGGAAATGTAAGCCGTGCCTATGAAGCCACTTCTCAATGTCACCTTTGTACTCTGGCAGATTTTAGTGGGCAGTTAACTCTCCTCCACGTGTGCCATCAGAAAATAGCAACAGATCCCCTTTTGATGTGTTTTTTTCTGATCATTTCTGCATTGGAATGCACACATCTGATCTAGTCTAGTTCTCTGCCTTCATTTAGAAATAAAAAGGATTCTGTTCAGTTCAATGTGACACAAATTTTTGTACTAAATACTATAGGGATCTAAGGTTGTTGCAGGGCAACTGTAGAGTCTGTGAATATTAATAGTAAATAAGATATTGTTAGGCTCTTCAGGGAATACATAGAGAAGATGTTCTAATAAAACCCAATTTCAGTACAATGCAGTAAGTGCTAGCCTCCTTTAAGAGTATCAGAGGTTTACCCTTTTTTATATTTTAATGAAGCATCATTCATTGGAGGATTAATTGTCACAAATTATCACAATTGTGCTGACATTTGAATTAAGTTGATTTATGTCACATGCCAAAAAATGAAATAAACTTTATAAGATTTTAGTAAATTTCTAAAATGTAACCATATCGAGAACTTGGCATTGCATCAAAAATGTCTGAGATTTTAAAGAAAATTCTTCTCAATTCTGTCTTTCCAAAGTGGAGGAAGAACGTCAGGCAGACTCAGAGTGGCCAATGTCATTTTTCATTCCGTAACATAACACATGGAGTCAATCTTTTATTGACAACTAATAATTGATATTTTGTTTTAATGAGATTTAGTTCAACAAGTTCTCCCAGACTGAGGAGTCTGAGAAGTCACACAATAGCACAACCACAGCGCATATAATAAATAGTTCATCTCGACTATATCATTACTTTCTATGTTATTCAGTGTTCTCCACAGCCCAGATTTACTACTCCTAATTCCACTCTTATACTTTTTGATCAAAAATCAAATACATTTTGGAGCTTCATGTGTAATTAGATATTGTAATGGAAAAAAATCAAACCCAAACGGTCTGGATCTGCCATTGTGTGACCCGAAATACGCATTTAAACATGCAGTGTCTTAGCAGTTTCCTCCTGTGTGAAATCAGAGTTTCAGATTAATGAAGCTTCAGTGCCCTGTGTATCCTGTTTAGTGAGTCTATTATTCTAATACATTTCTGTATAACTATGTTGTCTATGCAGGGAATTTCAATGTAAACAAAAATGTCCAGGGGACATAGGATATTTCAGTAATAGCCCTTTTGTTATTTAGATGTAAACTTACCTACTTGTTCAATTTGGAAGTCAGTTTGTTTATGCTACCTTCTCTTTATGTCTTTAGCTTCTTCTGTGCTATATCTTTCTTATCCCCATCCCCATGAATGCAAAGTATTGACTACCTGAAACTTAATTCATAAGCTACAAGCTTAAAACCTTGCACAATTCTTATGTGTGTCAAAACTCTGCTGAGAAAGATAATATATTGAAAAGAAATAGGCTCGGTTTTGGGCATACTTCCACTTGTGAGTCCTTGGCAGGTTTGGACTTCCACTGGAGAATAAAAGTAGCCAAAGCTCTAGTTCAAAATCTTTTGAAAGATAAAGCTATGGGGATTACTCTAATGTATTCAAGGTGTGCATGGACTGTGAGTACAGCTAATAATAAGCTCCCTGGAAAATATGATGAAGACATTGGCAGATTATCAAAGTTCAACAGAATCAACTTCACGCACATCCGAGACTACGGTTTCCAAAATAGATTGCTGGATTGCAGGTTTACCATTTCATTTGGAATGTTAACTTTGCGAGCATGGGAGGCATTTTTCATAATCACAGGGAAGGGGACAAGAGCTTTGCCCCCCACCTTCAGTATGTGTCCTGATGCTGTTGTCTCTTAGCATCGGAAGTTCAAAGTAGCTTCCTCCAAAGCAGAAGGCCACCCAGGAGCTGGAATGAGAGGAGCGTGTGGAGGAATTTGTGGTGAAATTTGGCTGCAGTCCCTGAAAGCCCCCTTTCCTGTGTTTTTAAAAGAGTGTTGAGTAATATTTGAGTGCTTATAATGGGATAGATGTTCTGTGCACCAAACTCGGCCTCTAGGGATTCTGGAGCCATACTGTTTTCTTCCCAGAGTGATCAGTCTTCAGGAGTGACAAAAGATATTACTTCCCGGTTCGAAAATACAGAGAAACTAATAAAAGTATTTCAGATCATGAGAATTTCCCCAGTAATCTAGCTACATCCAGGATTCATAGAAAAGGGTTTAATTTTCATAACTGAATATACAAATGCCCTTTCTATTGAGGAATTACATCACTTCTAGAAGTCGTTTTCAGCTAAGGAGGGAACGTGAAGGTTGTATCAGAGTCACTTGTGACACTTTTTCAACTCATATGTTCTCTCCTCTCGACAGACTCCATTTCTCCCTGAGATTCTAGGGAATCCCTACCCCTGGGCAGCATGGCTGTAATCTGTCACTGTGATCAATAGTTACTTGTAAGAGTGGGCTGTGGCTTCTGGATACTGGAGTGGGACAAAGGTTGAGAAGAAGCTCTTCTGTCTTGGGACAATGCTTAACGACAGTGTCCCAAGCTCTTTGGGGATTTACGAAGTTAGTAACGGAGACCTGCAGGCAGTGTTCATTATTTTTTAAAACAACCTTGTGGAAACTGTAAACGTACTGACAATAAAGCTGCTTCAGCTGCTGGATAAAACCTTGTCTCTCCTCTATGGGCTAAAATTATATCAACTCATGGTGATAAGCGAACTATCGCAAGCTCTGCGCAAGCTCTGATGAATACTTACATATTCCTTGGTGAATAGAAATGGAAAAAATGAATTTCTATTTAATTAAGTCTGGTCATTTGATTGGTAGACTGTTTCAAAACATGGAACACATAGAAGAAAAATAATTCCAAGGGCCTGTGGCAACTCAAAATTCTGGCAACCATTGACCTCAAATGAGATAGAATTCAGCACAGGAGAAGTATCTGTTGATTTCCCTTTAATCAATAACTTATTAATAGCAGCATCTATATGTATATATGGGCACGGATATGTATATTGTTCTAAAATAGGACAGAAGAAAGAACATCAAACCTATTAATTAAGGAGAGAATTCTCTATATATTGACAGCTGTAACCATTATTAATTTTAATTATGATCTTCTAAAATTATTCATGTTTTATTATCTTCAGTAAATTTGAATTCCACACCCTTACTTTGCCCGGGATGGGTGATGTGGGTGATAAGACTGTGGGAGACCCAAATTTAGAATGCATTTTTACCAAATTGCTCTCATCAGTAAGTTCTGGGTCTTAAGGTATGAGTGATTGACCTTAAAAATATATCTGCTAATATGAATCTCATTAAAGTAGTTCTTACTACTTTTTGTATAATGGTTGATAAACTAGAGTCTGGACACTTAGGTGTCTTTCTTTCTATTATAGAATTAGCATGAATTTCTACCAGCAGCTTATTATTAGGAAAGTTGTTGTCAAGGCAAGAAAATCATAAAGCAGAGATAGGAGCCTTTGAAAGCTACCAGGCTTTTAACTTTCAGGGGACAGAAAGCTCTTTGTCGTTTTCTCTGTTTTCTTCCTAATCCCAATTAGAATTGGAGGGAGAAGGATGAAAGGTGACAGGGCTCTGTGAAACGACAGTGAGAAGGGTGACAAAGGTTTGAGATGAACAAATATCTGGGTCTGTTGGCTTGATTTCCAAGGTATCGGTAAGAAAACAATGAAAGAAGGCTGACTTGCCGACTTTCCTTCGTGGAAGAAAGGTGTCATTTAACTCTGAAACTAAAGTGCATTCTAGAAGGATTCTGCTTTTTAAAACAATAGTTAACAAGTTCTTGAGACTCCAGGTCATCCTTTTAAGTTGCTTGAAGAGAGAGCAATAATACACTGTAAATATCAATCCCAGTCCACTAATATATTTATTTAACAATAACTTGGCACTCTTGGAGTGATTCTGGACTGCATCATTTTCAGTGTTCAACTGGTGGTCATAGCGACTCTTCAGTCAGATTTTGACAAAAGGAGGTTGGGCAGAGAAAGCAAGAAAAGACATGAAGACTGCCAAGCATTTGCCTTGTGAAATAACATTATAGGGATTCATTTTTTTGAAATCCCTTTCTCATCTCTGCTTGTTTCCATTGTAAAGCAGGAATAATAATTGGGAACTTGAAAGCAGTTTGACATCTGTTCCACTTCATGTGTCTAATATCTCTCCTCCACCAGCATGCACTCTATCTAGACAACAGAGAAGAGAAGCCCAGAGCACAGCCATCAGAGAATCAGCATAATACAGACCCTTTGTTCTGTGGTCCAGAGTGTCAGAGGGCTCGGAACAAAGTCAGGAAGAGAGTTTTTCAGATGCTCTGAGAACTTAACAAACAACTGCCAGGGAAAGTCAGAGATCATTGCCTTGTCCAGCAGTTCTGAAGTGATCTTTCCGCTGCTCAGAGCTTAGTGATTTTTTTTATCCTTTGTATTCTTCTTCCCCATCACAATACTTAATGAAGTGCTCTGTATGCACATCGGCCTCTCAACAATCATGGGCAGGTTGGAAATATGATAAATTTGAAATAATAGGATGGGGCAGGGTGAGGGCCATGAAAACGCTCCACTTGGATCTAACGTGGGGAACGTAATTGATGGGTGGTCCCAATGATGCCTTCCAAGTCCTCCCTTGTGTTTGTACGGGGCTTGCTTTGGGCAGGGCTGCTCCTGTGAGGGCAGGACTCACATACTTGTTCCAATGAATCTCTTGCAGGTCTGATACTGTGTCGGCAACTGCTCCTCAGAGGACCTGAGCTGAAACAAAAGGGAAAGAGATTTTCTCCCACACTTTAGAGCTCTAAATTTGATGTGAATAATGTATTAGGGAAAAACTAAGGGACAAAATGCAGATATTCTAATGAAATTCCAAACTGTGCTTGGTCACCCTCTCTCTCCTTTAACTGTTTTGCTTCTTCCCAGCCCATAGCAGGGGTTGGTCAACTTTTCGTTAAAGAGCAAGATAGTAAATGTTTTATGCTTATGAGTGACATGGTGTCTGCTGCAACTACAAAACTCTGCTATTGTAGAGTAAAAGTACCCAGAGGCAACACCTAAAAGAGTGGACATGGCTGTGTTCCAGTAAAACTTTATTTAAAAAAAAAACAGGTGGTAGGGCGTGTTTGGCCTGTGGGCCATAGTTTGTGGACCCCTGGTCTTTCAAGTTCACATTGGAAATTTCCTTTGGCTGAATTATTCAATCACTTATTTAGGCCCCTAGAAACTGAGAAGACCATTTAAAGCTAAAAAGAACAGGAGGCTCTGTGTTTTGCATTGGTATCTTCTCCCTTAGAGATACCTCACCCTGTAGTCAGCATTCAAGGCCCTCTTTCCTGGGGATCCGGTGTCTTATGTGCTCCCAGATCTCTGTCCTTTGCTTATAAACTTGCTAAACACTCCACTTCCTATTCTAACAAAGGAAACTTCATTTTTCTTGTTGCTGGAAATTTTAAAACTGAAATATAGCAAGACGCTGACTGCGTCTTACAAAAGCTTCTAGCAACTACAATAGGAGTCACCATGGCAACACAAATGTTTTTGGATTAAGGCATTTTGGAGTGGGAGCTGATGAGGAAAAGAAAATGTTGCATGCAGCCAACTGAGGTTTTGACTTTAACTAGAAAAAATACCTTGAAGTCTCCCCAGATGTGTAGGGATTGGGAAAAAGGAAGTAGAGCTGAGGAAGGTCCCATGGCTGAGAACAAAGCCAGGTAGGAGGTGAGTCAATCAAGTGGCCAGGTATTCTGCCGTTGCAAGTGAGATGGGAAGGTTTTACTTCCCTGATTATGCTTCATTGGTGGTGAATTTTGGTACTTTGTGATTCATATTTTGTATGCTTGAAGTCACTTTATTCATATCCTTGCTCAGATATTATACTTGGAATTTACTATTCTCGAAGAAAGGATTTAGCAGAGGGCACTGGAACCATTTGGATTGTCTTTGGCACTTGTTCCAAACTTCAAGACAGAATGGCAGAAAATGGCCTCAATACTTGGAAAAAGAACTGGGATGGTGGCAATATAAACATTGACTCTCCCTCTTGAGAGAGATCCGTGACTCAGAATGGATTTCCAAGCCATATCCTTTTGTCTCTTGGCACTTCACCCTGATCCCGTTGTCTTTCCCTCCCTCTTCGTTCTTGTTGAGGACTGAGACAGAGCCCAGCCAGCAATAAGTAATAGACGATAAAACTTCATTTACACAGAGCCTCTTAAAAATGGTAACAGTCTGGGTCTTCCCTGGTGGCGCAGTGGTTGACAGTCCGCCTGCCGATGCAGGGGACACGGGTTCGTGCCCTGGTCCGGGAAGATCCCACATGCCGCGGAGCGTCTGGTCCTGTGAGCCATGGCCGCTGGGCCTGCACTTCCGGAGCCTGTGCTCCACAACGGGAAAGGCCACAACAGTGAGAGGCCCGTGTACCACAAAAAAAAAAAAAAAATAATAATAATAATGGTAACAGTCTGCAATACTTGTAATGAAGCACCCATAGTTGTGAGGATTAATCATTTAATTAGTGATAACATATAATTAATATAAATCATTAGTGACAATAATAATAGTTATAAAGTGATAGACTAAGCAGGATCACAATGACTACTAAAATCATAATGAAATGTGTGTCATCTCATTTGATGTATACATCATCTCGTGTAGTTGGCATTTTAAAGATTAGAAAATTTAGGCTCAGAGTTTAATTCTGATTAAACGATTCTACCAAGGGCATAAAGCTGATAATTCATAAAGTGGACATTTTTGGCTAGTCTGGCCTCTAACGACTGAGAAAATGGTTAGGCTCAGAACTTTGAAGTCAGATGATCTGGGTTTGAATCCTGGTTCTACTGGTTCATAGTAAGTTACTCAACCTCCGTGTCTGCCCCGCAAGGCTGTTAGGAGGATTAACTGAGTAGTATTTGGATAATACTTAGAACCACGTTCAGCATACTTACTATTATTAGTGTTTGTAAAATAAATAATGATACCACACTGGTTCTGAGAATTTGAATAAGTTAGCTGACATAAGGAGATCTACCTGACCTCTCTAAGCCTCAGTTTCTATTTATCTGCAAAATGGAGATAATAATGGTTTCTACCTTACTGTTATTTACACGCCTAATTGGACTTAACGTTAAGTACCTCATTACAGTATCTGGGACTATTAAGGGCTCTATTTTTGTTAGCTATTGAACTAGTCTGAGTTCTCTAGAGAAACAGAACAAATCATATAAATATATAATATAATATAATATAATATATTTTAAACTATAAGGAGTTGCCTTATACAGCTGTGGAGGCTGAGAAGTAAGTCCATGATCTGCAGTCAGCCACCTGGATACCCAGGGGAGACAATGGTGTGGACCTCAATCTGAATCTGAGTCTAAAGGCAGAAGATCAAGGTCCCAGCTCAAAGACAGTCAAGCAGAAAGCATTTGTTCTTTATCAGCCTTTTATGCTATTCAGGTCTTCAATGAACCCCATCCACATCGCGAAGGGTGATCTGTTTTATTCAGGCTACCAGTTCAAGTGTTAATCTCATTCAGAAACACCCTCCCAGACACACTCAGAAATAATGTCTGTAATGGACTGAATGTTTATGTCCCTCTAAAATTTATTCGTTGAAATCCCAAACCTCAAGGAAATAGTATTAGGAGGTGGGAGTCTTTGAAATGTGATGTGGTCGTGAGGGTAGAGCCCTTATGGTTTAGTGCCCTTTATAAGGGAGACCCTAGAAAGATCCCTACCATGTGAGGTAACAGGGAAAAGACAGCTGTGGGCCCCCAACAGACACTGAATCTACTGGTGTCTTTATCTTGGACTCCAGCCTCCAGAACTGTGAGAAGTACATTTCTGTTGTCCATAAGCCACTCAGTTTATGCTATTTTGTTATAACAGCCCAAATGGACGAAGACGATGTTTAACCAGATATCTGGGCACCCAGTGGCCCAGTCAAGTTGCTGCATACAATTAACCATCCAAGCTAATATGGTTATTTTTATTGTTATTGTATTATCTTCTTTTGTGGAGCTGAAATCTATGCAGAATGATCCACCATGTCGACATTGAAATATAGACAAGTATAAATGGCTAATGTGGGTGACGTGCATAATATTTTAAATTTCCTAGGAGCACACACACGTTACTCAAAGATTAATCTGTTTGGCTGACAAAATAATTTCAACTACATTTTAAGGACATTTCTTCTTATAGAGAAACATCTTGTTCAGGCATCAGACAACTTAAGAATAATGGCTCGATTTAAAAGACGGTAGACTCAAAACTGACCACTGTATAAAAATAATTAGGACCCGTCTTAAGTGTTGGAATTTTAAGGCATCGATTGGACAGCAGACTTTTAAAACTGCGAAATTAAGGCAGAGTTCTTGCCAGACAAAGCACCTTTGCCTGTGAGGGGAAATTGTGAAATGTCACAGATGGTTTACTAAAAAAGACCCAGAGGAAATTCTTACAACCTATGAGCAAAGCAGCAGGTGCAGAACATAACTCCCCTCAAGCTGCCCCTATGAACACGTAGAGCTTCAGTCTGTGTAACCCGGGAAGACCTGGGCCTGTGTGTGATACAGCCCCTGCCTACCTCTCCAGCTCTATCTATGTCTCCTCCCCCTTTCTCTCCTTCATTGATGTTCGACTTTTCTTAGTTCCATAGTTAGCTGTGCTTGTGCTCGCTTTCAGGGCTTTGCACCTTCTACTCCTTTCTGTGAAGAACATTATGTCCTCACTCCTGCCTAACTCCTTCTCATTTTTCTGTCCTAGTTTAGCTATCATTTTTCCAAGGGGGTTTCCATGATCCCCCAGGCAAGATTAAACCTCTCTGATGTACACTCCAAGAGCACTATTTTCCAGTGTTATAGCACCCATCTCCCTTAATTATTTTTCTTACTTCATATTTTAGTGACTATATGTACTAAGACCATGTAAACTCCTGAAGGGCAGGGCCTGCATTCATTCCATATTCTCCATTCTTACCACAGTGCCTGACACATAGTAGGACCTCATTAAATACTCTTTGGTTGAATCTAAGATGCATTGATTGTAAGACACACCAGTATTTCATCTACCTATAGGAAGAAAAAAACTTCCAATTAAACTATGACATCATACTTTTTTTTACCATTTAGCATTTTTTTAAAGATTTGTTTTTGATGTGAACCATTTTTAAAGTCTTTATTGAATTTGTTACAATATTGCTTCTGTTTTTTGGTTTTTTGGCCGCGAGGCATGTGGGATCTTAGCTTCCCGACCAGGGATCAAACCTATACTCCCTGTATTGGAAGGTGAAGTCTTAACCGCTGGACCACCAGGGAAGTCCCACCATTTAGCATTTTTATTCTGTATTTAATAGAAGACATTGTTTAGTCTTGTGTGGGTATAGATTTTTATCACTTATCACTCGTACTTATATGAAAGGAAAAAGTGGAATAAATTTGTAAGTGCATGTCCTAAACATCTTCATATTCGGAACCTGACTCTTCTGATCATTTTATTTTTCATTG
The DNA here is from genome assembly GCF_008692025.1 of Phocoena sinus. NCBI lineage: Eukaryota > Metazoa > Chordata > Mammalia > Artiodactyla > Phocoenidae > Phocoena > Phocoena sinus. The sequence goes on along the minus strand of NC_045767.1, from coordinate 121,594,688 downwards.
TGGTTAACTATACATCACATAAAATTTAACATCTTAACCATTTAAAGTGCACAGTTCAGTGGCATTAAATACATTCCCATTGTTGTGAGATTTACTTTTTAACACTTAGTTTAAGTGTTTTTTTTTCCTCTGCCCCATCCCCCCACCCTCAAAATATCCTCTGTGCCATCAAGCACATTGGTGATGGCACATCTTAAAAAGATGATCAACTATTGTCTCTGAGACAATACCTCAAGAATTTATATACACATGTCCAGGCAATGACACCTCCATCATGACTGCTGCTAGGCCAAAGTGATTTTAAGATGCATCCTATTTCTGGAGTTGTTGAAAGTGAAAAAAAGTGAAACAACAAACATGGCATTTGCCAAATAAATACTGTAAAGTCTACAAATATAGGTAAGAAGTTCTATGCACGTATATATGTAGGTTGGTAGGTAGCAATGACATTTTGTGCTCAATATGTCTGTAAAAAATGAGGAGGCCACATCTGATTGGGTATAGACAGGCCTCCTTGAGAGGTTTAGAGGTCAAGGCAGGAGAGTTGCTCCCTCGTCTTTTTCCTGCTTCCTGCCTCTGTAGGGCTGGAGGGAGGAGAGGGCTGGAGCTTTCACTCACAAGGAGGAAACTTGGCTATATCTTTCTTTTGAACTTTGGTCCTTTTCACACCAGCCTCTTGCCTTCTCATTCTCTGACTGAATTTATACACAGTGACTTAGGATCCTGATTTTGTTAAGGTTTGAGGACACCATAAATTGTATCTAGTCAAATCCCTTTATTTTATAGAAGAGGAAATCTGATATCCATAGGGGTAAGGGGAAAATTGTTCATACTTACGTGTGGACAAATATAGATCAGAGAAAACTGAGTAGATGCTCCAGTGAAAGGTCATAGGCTAAGTGCCTGGGAAGCCTAAACTCATAATACTTACATTGTTTGAAAGCATCTGTTATGGGCTAAGTTGTGTTCCTTCAAAATTCATATGTTGAAGTCCTAACACCTAGTACCTCAGAATGTAACTGTATTTGGAGATAGGGTCTTTAAAGAGGTAATTATGGTTAAAATGAGGCTGTTAGGTGGACCCTAGTTTAATCTGATGGGTGCCTTTTTAAATTTATTTATTATTATTATTTTACAGTAGGTCCGTGTTGGTTATCTATTTAAAAAACAGCAGTGTGGTGTCTTTATAAGGCAGAGGTTAAGACATACAGAAAGAGACACCAGGGATGCAGCAAGAAGGCAACCATCTACAAGCCAAGTAGAGAAGCTTCAGAGGAAACTAACCCTGCTGACAACTTCATCTTAGACGTCTAGCCTCCAGAACTGTGAGAAAAGAAACTCCTGTTGTTTAAACCTTCCTGTGTATGGTATTTTGTTATGACAGCCCTAGCAAACTAATACAACATCTTAGTGAGGGAAGAGAAGAGGGGATTCAGAAAGATTATTACAAATGAGGGAGGAGTGCACACGAATGTTTTAATAACTTACAGCAAGATTGGGCTATTAGAGAGTGTTGTCCAAGGAGTCCCAGGAGAAACTAAATCTTCCATCATATCACAGCACTCTTCTTCCCAAGGCACTCAAGGAAAATATGGAAGACATGGATCAAAGGCAAGACTGCCACACTTTGTAGTGAGCAGGGGTAGGTGTCGAATTCCATGAGAGAACTCTGGTTTGCTGGGCTGGGGAACAGAAGGTGGCCTTCTCTCCGTACCCTGACTTCACACCAGTTTTAGCCTCCAGTTGGTTATGCAGGAGGAATGTACACAGAAGAGAAGAAAATGCCATTCTCGGCAGTTTCAGCTTTTTAAATTTATTGTTGAGTAAATCTGTGCTATTTCTATTTCCCCATAAAGTCATCAATTTCATTAAAATTTTTAAACATATTAGTACAAAATTGTACAGATTTTTCTTTTCTAATAAAAAATACATTTTCTATATTTATTACAGACCTTTTCTCATTCCTTGTTTGTCTTTTCCCTCCTTTTTCTTCCCTACTCTTTATTGCCTCAAAAGAGAATTTTTTTTTAAACATCGTTATTGGAGTGTAATTGCTTTACAATGGTGTGTTAGTTTCTGCTTTATAACAAAGTGAATCAGCTATACATATACATATATCCCCATATCTCTTCCCTCTTGCGTCTCCCTCCCTCCCACCCTCCCTATCCCATCCCCTGAGGTGGTCACAAAACACTGAGCTGATCTCCCTGTGCTATGCAGCTGCTTCCCACTAGCTATCTATTTTACATTTGGTAGTGTGTATATGTCCACACCACTCTCTCACTTCGTCCCAGCTTACCATTTCCCCCTCCCTGTGTCTTCAAGTCCATTCTGTACGTCTGCATCTTTATTCCTGTCCTGCCCCTAGGTTCTTCAGAACATTTTCGTTTCTTTTTTTTTAGATTCCATATATATGTGTTAGCATAGGGTATTTGTTTTTCTCTTTCTGACTTACTTCACTCTGTATGACAGACTCTAGATCCATCCATCTCACTACAAATGACTCAATTTTGTTTCTTTTTATGGCTGAGTAATATTCCATTGTATATATGTGCCACATCTTCTTTATCCATTCATCTGTTGACGGACACTTAGGTTGCTTTCATGTCCTGGCTATTGTAAATAGAGCTGCAATGAACATTGTGGTACATGACTCTTTTTGAATTCTGGTTTTCTCAGGGTATATGCCCAGTAGTGGGATTGCTGGGTCGTATGGTAGTTCTATTTTTAGTTTCAAAAGAGAATTTTAATTCTACTGTATCTGGTTCCCTTGGAATCTTCAAAACGCTTGTGCTCACATGCTGCCATTGCCTCTTAACCTGTGCTCTTAATGTTGGTTTCTTTGTGTCATAGGGGTCATGCTCTTTTCCAAGCTTATGCGATGATTCTTATGATAAATCGGTTTCAGACCTATGCTCTCCTTCTGAGTCTTCCTTATCTTGTTCTCTTCTCCTGTACTGCAGCTTTTCTTCATAGGCTGTATTTTACTAGCTTGTTTACTCTTCCTTGAAGGAAATGGATCTAGACCTGGTGTTTATAAACACATACAATATATAGATTGCCTTGATCTCACTCACCATCCACTTGAGTGTTTGTTCAATATCATATGCATGACAAGAGAACAAATTGCTACACAGTTTCCATTTCCATTTCTGGAGTTTGGCAGCCTTTCACCTGATAAACCCTGTTGAGGTTCAATCATGTGACACCCCTTCTTCAGCTCCCCGTCCCCGACTTCCTTCTGTAACAATTTGAATCAGCACGCTAGATGAAAAAGAATACTCCGAATATTCTATTCCTAGGACTCTTTTTGTGCCTGTGCTTAAGACCTGTTCCTACTTTCTAGCCTGTTGTTTTCTGAGTGTTGCAGTCTCTACATGGAGAATAGAGAGGTATTATAGAAAGAGAGGTAGGGTGTCTTGGGGATGAAGAAGCATGAGAATATCATCTTGCTCGCCTCAAAAAATAGAATCCACGCAGCCGCAGGATTCATGCTCAATGTTTTAGTTAGGTCATATCCTCTTTTTGAGTGGGCAAACAGTGAGGAAATAAAAAGACATGTTCCTTTCCATTATCTTGCTTTTCAGAGAAACAGGTTTGCTCTCTTTTCAGAAGCAAAGTATTTGTGGGGCCTTTTCCAGTTGCATTTCATCGTTTTAATTTTAGTTTTAGGCAAATGTATGTTTTCATCTTTTTCTCTGACCTCTAAGTGGGCAATAGCTATGTCTGTCTTGCCATTTTACTTCTGACATAGTGACAGTGTTTGGAACAACCTAGGTTCCCAATAACTAATTCATCTAATAAATTGATGTATGTCACCATTGTTATATTACTAGGGTATTAGGAAAAAATGTATCAAGGACAGTTAGCCAGAAGAAATTTTAAACTAGGCTTTCCTATTAAGGTAGGTTTTGTTAAAATTTCAGGGCCAATTTTATTTCCTTCCCACCTAGTAATGTGGCTATAGCTATAACATAGGCTAATGACTTGATTTGGAAACTTTGATATGCCAGAAATTGTATTAAGGTCACTCGTTCATTCCACATGCATGCATTGAGTGCCTATTAAGGTTGGCTCTATGCTGTGGTAGAATTCTTTCCAGCCCCATGGGAATGAGGATTTGGAAGTGGCTATGTAAATACAAAGAGCACAGGTTAAATATACAAATATATTTTTATATTAAAATCATTGCAATCAATTGTGAGATATAATAGAGTTATATAAAATGTACAATGAGACACAGAAGGAGTGACATTTGAATTCTGTTGTGGGTCTTTAGAGAAAGCTATAAAGTCTAAGAGTTATGGAGGATGGCGGTCTAAGAGGAAGAGCATTTCTGGGGAAGGTAGTAATACCTAGGGTCTGGAATAGTCAGGGATTTGTGTGTAGTTAATCGTGATCGAAATAAGAGGGTGGAAAATAACTGGAAGGGTTTTGAAAATGCAGTTACCCATGGATCACTGAGGATAACTTTAACCTAGAATTCATGGACGGTACTAGATTCAGAAGGGTGGTGGACCATAAACCAAAGTGATAATGACTGGGGAAGATTTTTTGCTTTGCCTAATCGTGTTTATGTCCTGACAAAAGAGTCACAGATTCAAGGTAGATACAACTAATTGAATACAGAATACGCAGATGAGTGAATGCCTCAAGGAAACATTATAGTGTAAGAGATAGAGAATGATAAGCCCCCTGTTGGTTCACAGGTGGTTCCTCTTTACCAATTTGCAACATGCTGAGTGGTTGATAAAATTGAAAATGATCTTACCTTATCTCTAACTATATTCTTAATAGTTATCTCACTATTGATACCAAGCCGAAATATCTGCTGGGTCCACGTGCAGTATATTAGATTTAAAAACCTAGTTGTAGTCTTTTTTGAGAAGAAAACTGGAGAATGGGAGTATCTAGTAGGGCAACTGATTTATAATTTAACACAGTTTTCCTTTATAAAAATCATATAGACAACACTTTATTTTGAAGAATTAATTGTATAGCTTGACAAGTATTTGATTCTATCACTAAGCACTGGTTCTGAACTATTTGATATTTTAAAGTATTTTTGTCTCCCTGCTCCCTCTTTTTAGTTTTGGGTATTAGAGTTACTAGATATCAGGATTGGGGGGTCCTAGACTCCGTGGACATGTGCTGTCCAATATGGTAGTCTTGAAACATTGTAGCTATTGAACATTTGAAATGTGGGCAAGTCTGAATTGAGATGGGCTGTAAGTGTAAAATGCACAACTGATTTCAAAGACTTAGTTTTGAAAAAAGAACATATTTCTTTCATAGTTAATGTATATATATATTGAAATAATTAATTTCATCTGTTTCTATTTTTTAATGTGACTACTAGAAAACTTTAAATTACATATGTGGCTCACATTACATTTCTATTGAATAGAATTGCTTTAGACTATAGAAAAGTTGTCATAGGATTGTGAGTCTAGTGATATAATTTGCTTAGATATCAGTGAATATGTAAGCTTTAATCATTCTGTTAGCCCAAAACATTCTGATAATAAGTGTCTCCAAATAAGTACCTATTAAATTCTTTTTTTTCTTCATGAAGCTAAGGTGTTAAGAGAATTTTCTCTTTAAGTCTTTGGCTGAATAACTTCTTGTTGACAATAATGACAGTTTTGGTAATCTAGCAGTCACGATTACATTCTGGGCAAGGTCAGTAGGCTAACTGATCTTTCAAGTCTAGGGAAAGATAAATTTCAGCTTCTCTGATGGAAATGGCTTTGAACTAGAAGTCAGAAGACCTGGATTATAGCCAAAGCTTTCTTGGCCATTTATAAACAGTCTGCATATTCGTTAGTAATAAATTGTTTTGCTGGGAGCCAACCATATGTTTCCATATATATAAAAAGGGGAAAATTGATAATAGCAACCCAACCCACCCACAAGGTTATTATGGCAAGTTTATGTATAAGATGACACAGTACAAGATGTGCTTAAGTTGTCATAGCTTGCACTTTCATGAGGATTTTTGCCTACATGAAACTTTGCAATGTCTTTTACAGAATAATGGAAACCTGCTTCCCAATGCCCATAATTGGACAGTATAAATTGTAATTGGTTATTATTGCTGTTCATCATCTTGGGATAAAAGAAGCTGGCAGGTTACCTCAAAGGACAGATCCAGTGATCTGTTGACCTTGATCCTGGATGAATCAATTTTTAAAAATCCATACCTTTTAAGATGGGGATAGAGTGGGGTGAGTCACAGAAAATCTCAGGCCTTTGAAACAATTCAGGAGAGAGACTCATGTGGCTGCAGTTTGAAAATCCAGTGTGGGTAATTGTTGATTATTAATTAATACTGAGTTGAGCAGCAAATAAAGGGATCTTTTCTGGAAATTTTAGATGAATGTTTGTATCTTAAGGGTGTGACCCTTTCACTGCTTTAGTAAAGTACCTTATTAATTAATTGGGTTCAGCAAGGAGAAGGGAGTCTTTCTTGATCTTTGGCCCAAACTATCCCCTAAAATAGACCGAGAGAAGGAAATATAATCCCGTGGCATTACATTGTGCCACTCAAAGGAGCTATTCTCAGCATCAAAATCACACATATTCTTTTGGAAATATTTTTGACTCTGCCCTTTTCCTTCCTTTCTGCATTAACATTAATTTAAAAGCAAAACAAAAAAGATCTGCTGTGGCATCATCCTTTAACTATTTCTTGCCTCCATAAGAGTCTACTTGGCTGAAATACATGTAGAGTTTCTTCAGCACCTATAGAAAGAGAGGCAAAACTTTTCCAGGATGTGGCTTCTATTTATGCTCGAAACTTGTATACTTAACTATTTGTCTGTATCAGGCCTCTGCTACATTTAATTTTGTTTTGAAGTCATTGTTTTTCATGCTTGGTTTATATGCTAGTCATTGTGCTAAATGATTTGCATGCATTATTTTACTTAATCTTCTCAAAACCTTAATATCACCATCTCAGAATTGAGAGGAAAACTGATGGAACCTAGCTCATCTCTAACTCAGAGCTCATCGTTAATTCCATGCCTGTGCTCTGTGCCCAGTGCACGCAGCTTGGAGAACAAGCAATGCCCTATAACATTTAGTTTTCCATTTAATCACTTCACCTCACTTGCCCATGTTAGCACTAAGTCACAAAGAGCCCTCCTCTTAAACTATATGTATTATCTTCTATATAATAAGCTCCTAGAGGGAATTAGCACTTACGGTGTCTTTTGGTTACTGCTGTGTCTAAAACAATACCCTGGGCTAGTAGGAGGTAATAAAACTTTATTGAGGATGATGATGATGATGTTGATAACTATTAGAATGTGGTATTAATAGATGATTTCAATTTCTATTCCCTTCCCACACACATTTTTTAAAACTTCAACCTTTGAAAACTTCCCACATTTCTCTATCCAGACAGTTCAACTTCATTTCTATACTCCACATTCTAAACCTCCACAGAGTGGGAAGCTCAGCTAGCAGGATTTTAGAGGAACTAGTCTTCTTTTGAAATAAAAATTCATGGCAATCCCAGGGAGTGGCCATATCCCAACAACAAGACGGAGTTGAGACTGGGCTCATCTGTCGCGGATGTCAAAGTAGAGTTCAATACTTTTCTGAATCATGGTTCTTAACTAATAGAACTAATTATTAAAACTAATTAGTTAAAACCTGCCTCTTGTAGCACACATATCACAAACAGTGGTACCGCACTCAGCAAATAAGTGGGTTTCACTGCAAATCCCGCGAAAACCTCATCTGTGCCTCCTCCAATCTATCAACTCATCTAAGCTCTTTGAGATCATTAAATGGCAATCCAATGGGAACAGCAATGTAATGGCTGACAGTTTTTGTTTTAAATGCTTTCATTTGCTTTAGTTTTAGTTCCAAGCAAAATGCTATAAATAATGTACTGTACTTACATTTATAATTTAAATGCACACAGCATTATTATACTGTACTGTAACAGCAGCAGGAGAAGCTCTCTAATAATATATTGCCAGCATGCCAAAGACACTCTGTCCTTTATCAGAGTTTATCTCACACACACACACACACACACACACACACACACACACACACAGGCTTGGTTTCTGTTTGTGAGCAAGGGCGTACACAGATATCACAAACACCTGATACTAGAGAAGGGTGCTCAAAATCTAATCAAACGTAAAAGCTTTTGCACAGCAAAGGAAATCATAAACAACCCACAGAATGGGAGAAAATATTTGCAAACGATGCAACTGACAATGGGCTAATCTCCAAAATATACAAACAGGTCATGCAGCTCAATATCAAAAAAACCAAAAACAACCCAATCTATAAATGGGCAGAAGATCTAAACAGACATTTCTCCAAAGAAATACAGATGGCCAAAAAGCACATGAAAAGATGCTCAACATCACTAATTATTAAAAATACCTTTAAAGTCAATTTTATTAAGGTATATTTTACATATAAAAATATACCCATTTTGAGTCTACAGCATGAGTTTTGGCAAATATGTACACCTCTGTAATCAATGCCATACTCAAACTACAGAAATTTCTATCAACTCAAAAAATTCCCTCTCTTTTGGCATTCCCCTTATATCCTGGCTCAAGACAGCCACTGGGCTGATTTCTTTCCTAGTGCTTCATATAAATGAAGTCATAAAATATGCATTCCACTATGTCTGGCTTCTTTTTTGCAGCATAATGTTTTTTAGATTCATTTTGTTGGGTGTATTAGTAGTTTTTTCTATTTTTTTTCTGAGTGGTATTCCATTGTGTGACTATACCACAATTTGTTTAGTAACATTTGGCTATTATGAATAAAGCTAATATGAACCTTTGGTTACAGGTCTTTGTATAGCCATGACATGTGTTTTCATTTGTCTTGGGTAAATACATATGAGTGGAGATGGTGTGTCATATAAGAAGTATATATTTAACTTTTTAAATTTTATCCCAGGAAGAATCTGCTAAATTGTTTTTCAAATTGTTGAATGATTTTACATTCCCACTAGCAATGTATGAGAGTTCTAGTTTCTCCATATTTCCATCAACACTTGGCATTGTTGGCCTTTATAATTTTAGCCACTCCTGTGGATATGTAGTGGTATCTCACTGTAGTTTTAAATTTGCATTTTCCTGATGAATAACTGATATTGAGTGTCTTTTCATGTGCTTATCAGAAAATCATACATCCCCTTTAGTGAATTGTCTTTTCTAATTTTTTTCTGTTTTTCAGTGGATTGACTTCTTATTTTTAAGCTTTTTGAGCTCCTTATATGTCCTAGATCTAAGCCATGTCAGATATATATAATGTAAATATTTTCTCCTATCCTTTGGCTTTGCATTTTCAGTTTATTAATGCTCATTTGGAGAGCAGAATTTTTAGTTTAAAGTTCGACTGATGTTGTCTTTAATTTTGGTCTTTTGGGCCTTATCTAGGAAATCTTTACTGACATTAAGGAAGGCAAATGTTATAGATCTGGATTTAACGTTTAAGGTTATGACACTTTAGAGTCAGTTTTGTGTGTGGTCTGAGGTAAGTGTTGAGCTTTGCTTTTTCATCACGTGAGTTCCAGAACAATTTGTTGAGAGGACTGTCCTTTCCCCATTGAATTATTGTGGCACCCTTGTCAAAAATCAGTTGACCATATATTCATGTGTATATAGGAGAAAAGCATACATTTGATTCTTTCTGTAATCTCTATTTTATTTCATTGATTAAATTCTCTTCTTAGGTCAGTTCTGAACTGTCTCGATTTAAAGTAAGTTTTTAAATCCAGTATTGTGAGTCCTCCAAATTTAGGCTTTTAAGAAAATGTTTTAGCTATTCTAAGTCCATTTTATTTCCATATAAACATTGGAATCATCTTAACAATTTCTACAAAGAAGAAAATTAAATTTGGCCTGAAACTGTAATAAATCTGTAGATCAATTCGTATAGAACTGACATCTTAATAATACTGAGTCTTTTAATGCATGATTTAGTATTCTTTAATTTCTCTTAGAAGTTTGACAGTTTTTAAGTGTACAGGGAGTGAACATACCTTGTAAAATTTATCCCTCAGAATTTTATATATATACTGGCATAATTGTAAATGGTATATATATTTTTTTAATTTTCATTTTTTGGTTACTAAATAAAAGAAATCAGTTGATTCTGTATATTGATCTTATATTCTTCAACTATTACAAATCAATTTATTAATTTTGGTAGGTTTTTTGGAGATTTCATAGGATTAATGCATGACTTTGTCACCTTTGTTTATAATGGGATGGTAAAGTGGTCCTTTTACCACTAACTATAGCCAGGAACATAATTGTTAACCCGTTTTTATATATAGGTAAACTGAGATTAGAAAGACTAAGTAATAAAGTGATGAAGAGCAGGGATTTGGGGTTTAGGTTGGAATCCAAATTTTTACTGCTTACTAGTTGTACCACCTTGGATAAGTTATTTAATTTTCTGTCTTGGTTTCCATATATCTAAAATGAATATGCTGCTGCTGAGAAAAATAATAAAACAAATATAATGTAATATTAGAAGTTGTATCTTATCATTGTTTTCTTATTAACTGAGATGACAGATTTGAAGGTTTTAGCACAGTGCCTGGAAACAGTGCCTCAGACACAGTGTCACTAACCAATGATATTATCCGTAATCGCTTTGGTAGAATTCTGACTTTAAGTTCAGGAATGTAATATTGATGAACAAGATAGAGGTTTTTTCATTATTTATCAAAACTGTTTTTCCTTTAAAAAGTATCCAGAACAAGAAAAAGGTGTTCAGGCCCATAGGATAAATCCCCTTGAAGAAAAGACAAAGTATACTCATTTAAAGGAACATGAGAAGTCTTGTTTGCATTTGTGGGGAAATTTTGACCAGAAGTTCTGTAGATAATCCATGACATATTCTCAGCTCAAGGTACTTATTAGTTAGTTAATCACAATGACGGATATCTTCAATATTAGGCAATAATTAACAAATTCACAGTCTTGAGACTACCACTCAAAAAATAGCTTTTAAAGGACTTTTTAGAACCCCATAAATTCTCGATGGAGAAAAATCAGGCGGAAGAGCTAGCCTGCTCATTGTTGAAGGTTTGTCGGTGTCCTAAGTTGATCCTCAAGAACTTAAGTTTGGCAGGTAGATGAGAAATAAGATACAGATTTGTCAGATATGTAAGGGAATATTTCAGCTCAGCAAGGGGAATTTAGAAGTCTTTCTCTGCTGACTGATCACAGCCAGTGTGTCAGACAGCAACATCCGCTTATTCTTAGATGACAACAGTTAATTAGCTCTTGTTTATGTTTTGACTATTGATAGACTTAAATTATATTCATATTGTCATGCAGAACAAACACACAGAAAGGTTTGCCTTTGATCTAAATACATTTTTTCCTTGGCTGCAGTGACATTTGAACTGTATATCAGAATAAAAAACTTCTAAGAAATCAGGCATAAAAATAGTAGGGGCGGGGGCGGGGTGGGAGGGGGGCGCTGCAAAAAAAAGTAAATCATCTAAATCAGATAATTTAAAAAACATCTGATTAATGATAATTTTGGCTTGAAAACCAAGTGCCTTATTTCAACAGACATTCAAGTTGACTTATAAAAATGCAGACATTACCTTTGAGATTGACTTTACAAAATGCCATGAATATCTCTGCAAATATCTCAATCCTCTTATCACTTTGACTTTTTAAAGATTTAATGCTATAGTTGTAAGTATAAAGCATATTCCTTATGTATAATTCTTGAACTAGAGTGAATTTCATTCTTTCATTATGTTTAAAAAGCTTTCCTTCTTCCTGATCCTTATAAACTCCCTTCGAACAATATTTATTAAAGGTCAAGAAAATGGTTTTTCTAGAAGTCAAAATAGCATATCACTTGTAGTAATTTAAATTGCAGAAGAGTTTGTATCTTTACTACATTCTGTGTAACAATGCTTTTGCTCTGTAAAGTATTCTGGGGGTGTTGGAATATTTTTCTTTTGAAGACAAATGCTCCATGGTTGGCATGCTCTAGCCACTGCTGCACCCATTTAAAGACTTCTAGGTTAGAGTTAAGCATGGGCAAAGCATCCCTCAAGGGAAAGTGTAGGTACTGGAGATCCTAGCCTTTTTCTATACCCTATTGTTGTTCTTTTTCTTTTTTATTCCCCATTTTTCTTCTCAAAGAAACATAAAGAGGCACCAGTAAAAAATATAAGTATTCTTGTTTGGTGTCCTTGATTAGAAGTCGTGCAGACATCAGGGAGCAAAAACCAAAGTGATTATTCACATAATCCTCAACGCTGAACATTTTAAAATACACTGCAACAAAATAAATTGTAAAAGGTAGTTTTAAATGTACCCTCTGTCTCTACTACATTGTCCTCGTATCACTAGGATAATTTAGCACTGAAGTCAGCTTAGGCAATCATAAAAGTTAAAGAGCTGCCCCAGGCAGCGTTTTCGTTCCAAAACTTTCCACAGAACTTCAGCCATCATGATGTCTTGATCCCTTGTGTCCAAGGAGTGGTCAAGGTTTATCATTCAGCCTTCAACAGAAGAATTTGACCCTGATGGAGCGGCAGCTATAATCATATGGTATTTTTAGGAAAGTGATACACTGAAAAATAATATCACAATTATGTATTTATGAAATGTTGGTTTCTACAAACTGGAGATTTAAGAATGATTGCTAGAACAAATCAATACATTTCTAAAAGAAAATAAAAATGCACAGAGATAGTGTCAATCAAATCGATTATGAAAAATCACAGTCCTGTTATCTTCATAATGAATGCAGTACAGTGTCATAAATGCCCTTACATCCTTGTCACATAGTGTGAATTACAAAGAGAAAGACCAAAGAAATGGTAAATTGACTTCCCTTGAACAGGGTCTGATACGTGAATCCTTTGTCCCTTTCTCACTTATTAGATGCCTTTCATTAGTGAGCTCTCATAGTCTAATAATCAATCCAAAAATACTCATAATTATGGGAAGACAATATCATTGCCATTTTCACAGTCATATTATCATATTTTTAGTGTGTTGAGTACAGCAATTATTCATGAAAAGTAACACATGTAAGTATGAATAAAATATCTTTATGTACAAAGTGGCATGGCAGGATTTTGACCCAATATTTAATAATACACTTGCAAATTTTCCCTGCATTAACATAGTAGAAAACAATAAATACAAACGTTAGGTAATAAAAGAACACTGAGAAAGTAGGAAAGTCTCCGTGGATAAGAAATGTTAGTTCTGAAAACTCTAAACTCAAGGGACAGTCATTTCATCAGTGAAGGCACCTGCCTGGGCTGTCAGGTTACCTGCTCACAGATGCCCCTCCTAAAATTCCCTCCCCTAGGAATGTTCCTATAAAATGTGGTAATGTGTTTTTTCACATCTTAAAGGACAGGAGAGGCCCAGGATGGTTTCCAGTTCTCTTAGATTATTGCGTGTCATCTGGACATCACTTTATTGGGACAGGTGCATACTGGCGAGCAGGATTGGAGGTCAGGATTGAATCCACAGGGCTTTCTCCCTTTCTAACCGAGGAACACAGAAGCTGAAGAGTAAGCCTGTGGGGTGGGAAAGGGGGAAACAAAAAAGGTCAGATTCCAAGAAAGTGAAGACGTAGAGATGCTGGGGACACCATCCCTTGGTAAGAAATGTTAGCGACCAGCTGAGTTTTTCCACCCAGTAGAGTCACTGGAATGTCTCATAAGCACTTCAACCTCAACAAGTCTGAAAGGAAACCCACTAGACTGCCTCCCAAACCTATTCCCTCTCGCTCCGTAATTCCAATCTTTGCTCTTACCTTCATGATCCATCCGGGCACTCATGCTAGATGTGTGGGCATAATCTATACCCCTAATAGTTCTCCTTCCCCAATGCCTACATTCACACAATCCCTACCTCTGGAGAATGTCACCTTCCAGACAATTCTTTATTCTATTCTGCCTCTTCCTCTGTATCCCTACTGTATCTGCAGACCTGGTGAAGCCCTTGTTCTTTTCCCGGGGAATACTGGAATAGCCCTCTGACCTCTCCCCTTCCAGTCTTACTCCTGTTGAATTAATCTTCCACACTGAACACTGAGTGATGTGTCTCAAGCACAAATCTCATCGTATTCCTCTTCTGATTAAAGCACTTCACCGCACCCTATCACTAACGCGACATCGTTTGAGGTCTGTTGCTTGCGGTAACAATGTGAGTAATTAAGGAATTGATTGGCAACTTTCATGCTTTGCTTCCGTGTACTTATCAGGGAGAAGAGTGAAGAGGCAACTCTGCACTTCTCCTTCACAGAAAGGAGAGTCAGGGCTTTGGTTTATTACTTTGGGTTTTCTTGTTTGCGGTACAGAAAGAACTTTATTGGCGCCCCGAAACAGCAGGAGATGGAAGCTTCTGTGCTTTAACTGGGAAAGGGGCACATGCCCGGCATGGCGGGGTAGGTGCTGTCGTGCTGCTGATGGCAGTGCTGGTGGTTTGCTGGAGTCTGGGAGGAGGATGATATGGTGGGGGTGAGGGTGGGCAGTGGACCAGCGTGGAGACCTGCATCTTGCTCCCTCATGGCATGGTCGGTGAGGCAGGACCTTTGCTAGGGACGGTTGCGTTGCTGCCTTGCAGTGCGGGAGCCGGACACTGGTTACTGTGTCTTGCGGGACAGTTGGAAGAACAGAGAGTGGACATAGGATCCAGATCAAGCCTTAGTCTGTGGAAAGGACTGTAAAGCAGGGCATTTCTTTTTTCTTTATTTTTTTTATTTTTTATTTTTTTTTGCGGTACGTGGGCCTCTCACTGTTGTGGCCTCTCCCGTTGCGGAGCACAGGCTCCGGACGCGCAGGCTCAGCGGCCATGGCTCACGGGCCCAGCCGCTCCGCGGCATGTGGGATCCTCCCGGACCGGGGCACGAATCCGTGTCCCCTGCATTGGCAGGCTGGCTCTCAACCACTGCGCCACCAGGGAAGCCCCCATGATAGATTCTTTAATCATATTGACAACACTTTATAAGCAAAGAAGCACAATGGTTCTAGGAGCAAAGGTCATTCTATCCTGGTTTTATAGATGTGGAACCTACTGCAAAGCATTATAAAGAAATTTGTTGAAGGCCATAGACTAGGATCAGAAAATAAATCTTGCTTTACTTGTGATGTTTTCTTTTTAGCCCTCATTCTTCATTTTAAAATGTAAGAAAAATAATTGAAGAACATGTTAAGCTTTTCTGGAAGTTCACCAAGATGCTTTTAGATTATCAAGGGTATCATTTAGAAAAGTACAGAAGTACAGTGAATTGCATCTGCAAGAAAAATAGAAATGGGTAACATTCCACTTTGTTGAGGATCTTTCATACAAGTTATTGGTCTTGCTGCCCCTTGGTTCTTCGTTGATCTGAAACTCCCCCTCACTTCTTAAACTGGCAGGTGGCTTGGAACAGAACGGACAGGAGACCTACTGGAGAGGGAGCGGCCAGGTGGCAGTAGGTCTCCTCCCTTCTAAAGCACAGGATTGCTCTCAGAACAATCAAAAGACTTTCTTTTCAGTTCTAAAATTGTTTTTCCCCTCATTTAAGATATATCTTGGACATGTCTACATGCAATTTAAAAATTGTCTTGATAATCACTTTTGCTAGTTGTATAATGTCA
Source organism: Phocoena sinus (assembly GCF_008692025.1). NCBI lineage: Eukaryota > Metazoa > Chordata > Mammalia > Artiodactyla > Phocoenidae > Phocoena > Phocoena sinus. The sequence continues at coordinate 121,579,060 of NC_045767.1, read as the reverse complement.
TTGATTGGATCATACCTAATTTATCTGAAATTTCCATACCACTGGACATGCTGTTTCTAAATGTTTGCTACCATTCTTTGTATATTAATCTTTAATCACATTTCAGATAATTTCCTTTTGAAAATTTCCTAAAAGTGAAATTACTAGGTGACAAATGTGAATATTTTAAGTCTCTTAGTGAATATTACCAAACTGCTCTTTGGAAAGATTAATCCAGTTAATCCAATTTATACTGTCAAATGCAGCATGTACTATTTGCTTCACCAGTATGATTTTTAAAAATTAGAAGAAGGAAAACTCAAGTAATTGAAGGTTATAATTTTTTTGGTCTTAATTCCATTTTTGATTAGTAATAGTACAGGAACTCTTCTATCATTTTATATTACCATTTTTATTTCCTCCTCTGTGAATTGCCTGTTCCTGGCCTTTGCTCATTTAAAAAATTTCTGATGTGTATAACTGTCTTTGTATATTTAAAATACTAATGAATTGGTCTCATATTTATGACAAACAGATTCCCAATTTATAATTTATAGTTTTCTTTATGATAATTTTTATGTTTGGAAATTTTAAGTCATGATGTAGTAGAATTCCTATTATTTCCATTGTGTTATATTGTTTCCTGGTCTGAAAATTCTTAATCAGACACATAACACAACCTAACAAATTTTTCTTCTTTTTTTTACATTTAGTTTTTTAATATATTTTCCCCATATAGATATTATTAGCTAATGTCCCTTCACACTCATTATTAACCAATTTGTTCAGACCATTTGTTGGCATCAGTAAGAAAAGGATGTGCTTTCCTGCTCTACATTTTGGCATAAAAATTCTGGCCTTAGCAGAAGTCCTATGTAACAGCAAATCAATCCCTTGTCACTTTGTCATAAAATAATTAATCTCTTGTCATAAAAGAATTAATCTCAGAAGAAGATAACAGAGCATATTTGCATTACAAGTGAGCACAAATATGTATAGAAGTACATACAGCTAATGTATCTCTAATCTTTGATTCCAGCGGCCTTCAAAACTTACCCCAAGTTACTTTTGTACTAATAACCATTTTGAGGGAGGTATCAGCTAATAGCTGGGAGGAAAATGAATTATACAGGGAAAGTTTAAACTAAAATAATCATTTTCTTATTCTAAATAAATTATGGTCCCTAAATATAGCAATAAATCTGCAGTGAAAGATAATAGTTTTTGAAACTCCTATCAACCTTCCTCTTGTTGACATAAAAGTCTTAAGAGATTTTAGAACTAGATTGAATTGATCAATTGTATCAATCATGCCCATATAGCTTTTTAATTTTTTTCTCTATTTTCTTATTTCTTATGTGCGATTTCATGTTCTCACTAGACAAAGCTTTGCAGAGAGGGCAAGGGTCATAGATTAAAGGTATTTTGGAATTCCATTAAATATAACAGTCAGCACAAAATAGATGATCTTTATACGAAGCAGCAGCATTAAATACATCTAGAAATGTATCCTGAGGTGAAAAATTTTAACATGAGTGAATGTTTCCATATCAGTGTTTGCGGTTGCATACCAATCCAAAGACTTCTCAATTTCTTTTCTCAACTTCTAGTTCTGATAAATGCATTCCTATTTATCCTGAATTTCCGAGTTGATATCTTATTTCTAGGTGATATCTGATTTCTAGGAGAAAGCAAGTACTCAGCGGTTACTACATTTAAAGTACAATGGTTGCTAATAGAAATATATTGAAAAAGAGTAAGACAAATAGACAATAGAACTGACCAATTTCAAATATGTTTCTTCCCATTACTTTCATCTTTACTCTTCAGAACATTGTTATGTAATTCCACAATTACTCAGAAAGTCAACAGAAGCTATTTACCTCTGCAAATCAAAAGACATGAGATTAGAGGCTAGGAATATTTTTTCAAGTACAAAAATTGAAAGGAATGGGAGTTGGATAATAATTCATTTTGTTGAGCTTGTTTGGGTCAGTACTCTTCCTTTTCTTCTGTATAGAGACTGTCTCCTGCATAGAGACTTTTTCTTTCTTTCTCTTTCCAACTGAACAGAAGACTTCTTCTTCCTCCAAACTGGACAATTAGTCACTAAGATTTGAGCATTTTAACAATCTGGAAAGCATCCTTTTACTAGCCACAGGATTGCAAAGAAACCATAGCTTGTACGGAAGGAAGCTTGCCATATACTAGAGAGGGCTGGACCACGTCTCCACAAATTTCTCACACTTCTCAGGTTCTTGAATCTTGCATCTGAAAGAGTGCATTGCAAAAGGATAGGCAAAGGCCCAGATTGCTCTCATCCTAACCCACCCCTTGCTGGCTAGACAAGGATGAAATTCTGACACTGATGCATGTCTGGATGACACTCCTTTGTTTACGTCTCCTGCTCCTGGCCAGAGAAGCATGGCTGGCATCATTTATTCAATAAACACTGGCTGAGTATCCATAACAGCACTGTCTTTGTGCTGGGAAGTAGACATAGGTAGTGGGCATAACAATGATATTCCCCCCGGACGCTACCCAGAGTGACTACCATCGTGTGTAGGCCAATTCTGGGCATACACCTATTAATCTGTTCTTTTGCTTTTTTACTATTAGTTGCTAAAGGGTAAATTTCTCTGCAGGTTCTAAAAATTATCAAACCCTAATTGTGAGGGCACTTAATCAATGCTGCTTGTGAAAAATAAGTCAAAAGAAACTTTTCTTACCCAATTCTAGAAAAGCAAAAGACGGTCCCATGCTAAGCTGGAAAGGTTAATTCCAGCAGGCCTGAAATCGGGCTGAGTTGTTTTACTGAAATAAGACATGTACCTGCATTGCACTGACTCCTGGTCAAAGAATGGAACACACAGAATAGCAGTTGCTTGTGATCATAGTTTTGAGAGGCTTCAGTTATTCATTGATTAACAATTAATGTAATGAGATTGATCACCTTGCATCTGGTCTCATTGAGACACCTGGAGGGCTCTGTTGCTCATCTAGTTATACAGCAAGAATGTACCTACATGACCATCTGGGTACTGTAAGTTCCCTATATACTAACGAGTTCCGTTCCAAGAGTGTGTTCGTAAGTCCAGTTTGTTCGTAAGTCCAACAAAGTTAGCCTAGGTACCCAACTAACACAATCAGCTGTATAGTACTGTACTGTCATAGGTTTATAATACTTTTCACACAAATAATACATTAAAAAAAACAAAAAATGAAGGAAACATTTTTACTCTTACAGTACAGTACCTTGAAAAGTACAGTAGTACAGGACCACAGCTGGCCTACAGGGGCCGGCATCGAGTGAACAGGCAAGAGGAGTTACTGACTGGAGGAGGGAGAGGAGGTGGGAGATGGTAGAGCTGAAAGGTCGTTAGGAATAGGAGACAGAGTGCAGTTTCACTCATGCCTGACGTTGATGGAACGCATGTTTGCGTCTTGGAAAGTTCGCAACTTGAAGGTTCATATGCGGGGAACTTACTGTATAAGACACCCCAGCTGAGAGTGCATTTTGGATCACCTTGTTTGAGGTACTTTGTGCACACATCCATGGTTCCTGGCTCCAGAGAGAAAGTACATCTGGGTACGGTTCTTACTGAGAGAGGACAATTGGACCTCCCACCTGGAATCTCTGGACCCCTCTCCCTGAGCCAGCCTTTGGCTGTGATGCACATTCTTACCTTAATGCAGCTCCTATGTCATATACTATTTTTTTTTTTTACTGTCATTTTGGGTCCTGCAAATCTTCCTTAGCAATAGAACCCTGTCTAACTGCCACTGTTAAGTATATATATGCTGACCCAGGCAGAGGCAAACTGCATCTATGAGGAAGCATTACCAACAGGCAGAAAGGAGGAATTGTATCATTCCTGAGGTAGGCAGGGCAACTGGAAGAATCTTCTACAGCCCCCCAGACATTTATTTCTCTGGCAAGTGTTCTTAGAGTTTGTTTTTAGACAAACAGAAAATGATAGTTTAACTGACACAAGCTATTAACTTTTCAGGTTATAAAAGTCTTTAAAAATAATCTGGGCTGCAGCAGGCTAACGAAACAGATATTAACGAGTATCTCAGTGAGTGGAATTAGGGAACTTACATATTTATCGCCCAGGTGTGGAGAGGATTCATCAAGCTGTCAGTTCTTGGTTTTTCCTTGTGCAGAGTGCTCACCTAAAAGCAGAAGATATGCTTTGATCTATAAGCTCAGAGAGTGAATAACGATGAAAATAAAAGTTTTTTGGCTTGTTTTCTGTTTTTCAAGGAAAGTCCAATTTCCCTTCAAGAACGTCATTAGAGCCACAACTTACCTCTTGGTATTGCCTGGAAATGGTTCACCAAGATTTATGAGCTTTATTCGGCCATTGTTTATTTTTACCCTAGAGGAGCAATGCTAACTCACTCCCTGCAGATGGGGGTGTGAGTTGGGAGGTGATAGCAAGAGAGGCGCCCTAGGGAGTAAGTTATTGAATTTTGCTTGTTCCATAAGCTGGCTCTGCCTGAGCAAAACTACATCATATATTTAAAATGCCATTTTATCAGGAAAACATTCTAGGGTCCTTTGTTTAGATAATTCAGTGAGAGTTTTGTGAAAATGAATTTATAGGCCAACATGAATACTTTGGTGACATACAAAGCAGCACAGGGAACATTGCTCAAAATAACCATGTTATTCCATCATCAATATAAAGATAAATATTTTAAAGATAAATAAGTTAAGATAAATATTAACTTAGGATGTTGGGGAGCTGAGAGGCCCCAAGCACTTTTTTAAAAAATTTATTTATTTAATTTAATTTTGGTCGTCGTTGCTGCACGGGGGCTTTCTTTAGTTGCGGCGAGCAGGGGCTGCTCTTCATTGAGGTGCTCACTCAGGCTTCTCATTGCGGTGGCTTCTCTTGTTGCAGAGCACGGGCTCTAGGCACGCGGGCTCAGGAGTTGTGGCACATGAGCTTAGTTGCTCTGTGGCATGTGGGATCTTCCCGGCCCAGGGCTCGAACCTGTGTCCCCTGCATTGGCAGGTGGATTCTTAACCACTGCGCCAGCAGGGAAGCCCCCAAGCATTTTTACTTGCTCTTGGATTTGTGTTCAAAGCATTTCACATTACCTGTGTCTTTCATGTACATTCAAGTAACAACAGCAGTCACATTATATAAAAGCAGTATGGGTCCAAGTGTCCAGCTTTGAGAACAAATGTCATTGTTTTGCTCCAGCTTTTATCTGCCAGCTAAGAAACCAGTCTTCTGGGGACTCCATTGATGTCACCCATTACCTGCACTGTCATGGTGATAGTAAATAGTACCAGAGACCTAAGAAGAACAAACCTGGGGCTCCCCTTCAAGAGTTCCTCAAGTCTTCTGCTTCAAAAAATGTCAGGCTCAGAGCAACAGCCCTCACAGCCCCTGCCCCACTACAACCCTTTGCTCACTACTGTTTATTTAACAAAAAGCACGGCATGTCCTGGAATCCATGGCTATAAAGTACAGGAATAAGAAGTAAACAAAAGAAACATTTATTGAACCCCTACTGTCTGCCAGAGTCATGTAAAACAAATCATATGAAAAACTTCAATTCTTAATACCTCCCAAAGTCTGTCTAACTGGGAATAGAAAGTGTGGAAAGATTCAATAACCATATGAATCAAATAACAGTTACAATAATGATATATGCGGTAAAAGCAAACAAAGTACATATACACCTAGAAAAAAACAACTGGAAAGAAATACACCAAATGCCAATACTGATCATATCAAGGTTTTCTCTCATAAGTAATTTTTAATTCTTTTCTATTCTCCATTTTCCCCCATTCTCCATTATGCATAACGTGGTCAAATATTAAAATGGCAGTTTAAGCCACGAAGAGATATTCAAGGCAGTAGTGCATGCTTGCCAATCAACAGTTAGAGGAGAGAAAGACCACGTACAGCTGGGACAGTCAAGGAAGTCTTGGTGTAAATGCAGAGATTGACGCAACAACTATTGAAGGGCTGTGAAGACAGATGCCGAATCTCTGTATGGTTTTATACATCTATGAATCTTTCCCTCATCTTTACAGTTGTTCATTTCCAGTTGTTAATGAACGTTTGTAAAACATAAATAAACAGAAAAGTAACTGTACATTTAATGAGTAATTACCATAACATACTAATTAGTATTAGTATACTAATAATATATGAATAATATGTAATTACCACAATGCGTAGGAGGGGAGGTGGGAGTGACAAAGGAGACCAAGGTGCTGTCTCCTCCTTCAAAAGAGCTTGAGCTCAGTGAGGAACACAGAGGATAGGAGATGAGTGACATCTGGGAAGTACATGTTATTAAATGGTTCAAAATTGGAGCAAGTGAAATCTGGCACATCATGAAAGGCCTTGTAGACGTGCTAAAGTGTTGGAACTTAATCTTAAGTAATTAAAACTTATCAGAGTTTTCTAAGCAAAGGAAAATTATAAATGGATTCAGATCTGCTTTTTCTTCCTCCAAATAGTTCAAAACCAAGTGATGCTTTGAAATTAAATTCAGTGATACAGTATTTTCTTTCTTTTGTGGAATCATGTATTCCTTAATTTAGGCAATTTTCTTCATATTTGTATAGCCTTACATGTTAAAAATGAGATAATGTACGTTAACTTTCTGAGGAGTGGTGTAAGTGGGAATCATCTTTAAAATGCATCATGTCACATGTATATTTTGTAGTAAATCATGAGGATGTTTAACTTGGAAGACTTCTTACTAAACCTGAGTGGCATCTTATATGTTCTCATAAAGGACTCCGTGATCTGCTATGTTTGGTGCTCATTTTTTTCTGAAAGCACGTTCTTGTGTATGCCCTAGTAGGCTTTCTCTTTTACATTAAAGAAAGCTCCCAATTGAAATAATCAAATTTTAAATGTTATGGGCCACATTTTCAACGGAAGAACCCTGCTTGAGAAAGAACGTATTTAGAAGAAGCAGGAAGTGTGGATGGATGAACACCATGGCCAATTAGAGGAGGAGGACTTGAGGCAAGGAACTGTCTTATCCAGAGAAAATACTCAGAACAATAACCATTACACATAGAGGCTTGTAGAAACCCAGAAAATTTAGCATCCACTGGCATTCCCCTGAAGGTGAGTTGCTGCAGAGCTCTGTTTCCTTGGAAACATGATATATTGACCTCTAAAATGGCAAAATTGATTTTGAGATATAAGACCAGAGTTTATAAATTGACATACTGACCAATCCAATGAATTCTTAAGACCATTGAATCTCAAATTTCATGTTGTTACCCACACTGGTGCATTAATTAATACTATGTCCCTTAGGCCATGTAGCACATAATATGAAATATGTAACAATCATCGGTTCCGAGTGGTGAATAGTCACATATTCTATCAAATTCTTTTTCTGTATTTTTTAACTATTTAAAAATTTTTATATAGGAGATACTGGAAATTTAGGCTAAACCTGTGAACTTATATAAAACCTAATCATTTCAGACTATTCTAGTTATATTTTAGAATGATGTCACTATTAGGGAAGAGATATTTAAGTGAAAATAATTATAATAATGTAATTTCTATTGAGTGTGGTGAGCATAATTTTATAACGAAAGCATATTTGAATAAGTTTTGAAAGAAGGTAGAAAGAGATTTGTTTGCAGGTGTTTCAGGAACCATCAAATCCTGTTAATGGTGGACAGACTTTAATAAAAACTGTGGTAGTACAAAGAGAATTTGGAGGGCATTGTTTTAGATTATCAGTTCTAGGCTATTGAAATCAACTCAGAGTCACCCATTTTAGTTTTCCCCATTACCAAATATTTTCTATAATCAGCTAGGTTGACTTTTGAGAGATTATTTTATTAAAAGAAGTGTGCTTCCTAACTTGAGGTTGGCAGAAATAAAAGTACCAGAGACTAGATCTTATTATTTCCATACTAATATTTCCTCCTTAGACCTATGACCTGAAAAGCTACTTATGAAGCAAAGGAACTTTGGGTAGTTAAGGGTCTTCTTAACTATCCCACCGTGATCTACCCACTTATTATTGCAGTTAGTATGAGGGTGGGAGATAGTAGCTTACACAGAATTATCCTTGGGCCTTGAAGAAGAATCAGAAAGCAAATTTGCAACCAAGAAACACAAGGTTTCTCTGTGGATTCCCCCTCCTGAAAGCCGCGATTCTGGTGTCAGTTGTCATTTCCCTGGTAGAAACAGGTAGCAGAACAGGTGATCCTGATCTCAGGCCCCTCCTCACCAGGAGAGCCAAGGGCTCCTATACGGAGGCTTCTGGTCCACAGCTTGGAGACCCCTAGAAGCTGCCCAGTGTTCGGTTTAAATCCCGAGGGGATAAAGGAGTGTGCATGAAATTACAGGTTGTCATGCTGCTCACAAGTCACAGGCAGATTCTGAGAACTTTTCTTGATAAATGGTGTAGTCGCACTCCGGGTCCTTCATAACCTTACTCAGGACTGGTTCACGTTTAGTCTCCTTGCCTGGAGGTTTTCCTTGACCAAGTAGAATAGGCTCAGCTACTTAGTCAAGGCTGGTAAACAGCCAGGAGAAACTGGTGAGTGGTTTCCAATTATCCTGTGGAGGAATTTTACTCTTTCATTCATTCATATGGTTACCTTCAATAGAACAGTGTGGGAATAAAGAAATGTGTAAGAGATACAAGAATGAAAGTCTCTCTTAAAATAAAATGGCTCCCACGAGGGATCTGGCCATGTCGCTGCAGATTTTGGGTGCCCTTGCTTTTCAACCTCTTTTGTTTATCTGTTGTAGTTTGTTCTAGTTAGAATCTCCTACCTGAAATGGGGACCTTATTCAGCCTTTGATATCTTGCTCTTCAATTGGGACTATATTTATAGCCTTTTGTTTTACAAAATCGGTTTTTGCAACATATTTATAATGTTTATCATCTGATAGCTCTCACTTCACATAACATATGTATTGTGGGAGTATTTTGTATAGGTAAAATTGGGGGGACTGAATATAGTAAATATCTTGATGTAACTTGATATTTAAATTAGAGCCACATAGATTGTTTCATAAAACTCATAATTTTTATTTATTTACTTTTTATTTTTTTGTCATATTGATGTTTTAAATATTTTGTTTACTCAAAACAAAAACGTAATCTGTGTTTTTTTAATTTTTAAAAACTAGCATCTCATTTTTCATTGCTTTCGATACAAATATAATTCATACAAATCATATCTGTATTTTGAAAATCTTTTTAGATTGCAAACCAAACAAAATCAAAACCTAAGAAACTAGAAAAAAGAAATGTAAATTTTATCAGTAGGAAATTGTGTTTTGTCCTTACTGAGAAGCTCAATTAAAGTATTTGAAGTGATATAAAATATGATATACATTTTAACTGATGAATCCTAGTTCCAGTTGACTGTACACAGCCATTACCAAAAATGAAACAAAACAACAGCAATACTTTAAAAAAAACCCTGCGGCATACTTAGTGTTTTTTCTGCCACTACTGCAGAATAGAAAATGCCTCTAGTCACCACCCATTCTTTAGAACACATCTGCATGCAACCTCCAAAAGCCAGATGGTCTAATAATCTTACCAAAAATGATATTTCTAGGGCTCATCTTTCCTTCATAGGAGAATTTTGTATTTCTTGGGAGTTAATGATTGAGTTTTTCTAGAGAAGTTATGCTTTTTGGTTATGTTCACATGAACAAAATCCAAGTTAGATTTTGAAATAACCATTTTTCATCTAATCGACAATCTGGGAGCTTACCAGACTCATGAGAAATTGTCTTAACAGTGAGAAGCTTCACACTCTCTTTATCGGACTGAGGTCTATTTGGGAACAGAAAACATTAAGTTAGCGCCACAGTAATTAGCATTACGTATCTGTGAAGGAAAGTAAACATGATACAAACAGAAAGAAGAAGATACACGTGCATATATATTTTTAAGTGTTTCTATGGCAAAACTTGTGTTTCTTCATGTACAGACACATATACTTTTATAGCACTTTCATTTCTGGAATCAAGCCAATAAATCTCTGTTATTCTGTTATGGTGATGATCATCAGCTAAATTAAACATCAAGATGGGTCACGTAGGGACTTCCCTGGCAGTCCAGTGGTTAAGACTCCGCGCTCCCAATGCAGGGGGCACAGGTTCGATCCCTGGTGGGAGAACTAACATCCCTCATGCCGAGCGGCACACAGCCGAAAAAAAAAAAAAAAAAAACACACACCTGTCATGAGGTCCATGTTGCACATGCTTCCACTTCCTAATTGTGAGGGGAAGACATAGAAATGTTTCCAAACCTTTTGGACTGATCTGAGTTCTGGGTAATTCCTTTTCATGAGGTCGTGGATACTGCAGTATAGTGTCTGAACTGTCTATTTCAACAAGAGTTCCCACCTATCCCTTCTCAGACTCAAAATAGTTTCAAACCCCAATTCCTCTCCTTGGACATCTCAAGAACCTCTACTTTTAATTAAGAATGGTAGGTGGTGTAGGGACATTATTCTTTTCTTTTTTTTTTTTTTTTTTTTTTTTCAGTACGCGGGCCTCTCACTGTTGTGGCCTCTCCTGTTGCGGAGCACAGGCTCCGGATGCGCAGGCTCAGCGGCCATGGCTCACGGGCCCAGCCGCTCCGCGGCATGTGGGATCTTCCCGGACCGGGGCACAAACCCGTGTCCCCATCAGCAGGCGGACTCTCAACCGCTGCGCCACCAGGGAAGCCTGGGACATTATTCTTAAAGTTCACATCCCAATGAATATACAAAAACACCCACAAAAAGGCAGGCTACAAAGTCAGGTCAACACAGAAAACAACCACAGAATTTGGTTTTGACATTAAAAAAGTTTGTCTCTTTGCAGCACCTTGATTGTAACAGTTGGTAGGATTGCTAACAACTGCTTTGTTTGTTTTAGTAAAGTTGAAGCAAAATAACCATCTGTTGTTAAAGTAAAGCCACTCAGAGCTGTCTCAAGGTGCAGGCATGATTTTTCCCTAATTGTGAGAAGCATATTGAAAATTTCAATGGGAAAACTATTTTAAAACTCTAGCTATGTTTTTCTATGATTTTTTTGGCAACTTTTGATTTCTGATTTTACCACTTTACCCAAGCTTAAGAGCCAGTTGTTGGAATTTCTCAGTTGAATTTCTCATACTTGAGAGCTCTCTGACAAATAGGTAGCCAAACCCCATATACTATGCCTTCTGCAAAATGCTTGAAAAACCCGAAGAAGTATGAGTAGAGGATCAATACTTTCCTCTATATAAATGACAGGGTCAGAGCTTCTAGAAGAAAACAATGATGCAGCATTACTTACTGGTCATTTCCATTTTCAGGTGTGCCTAGGAGAGGAGGGAATTGTTATTAGAGCTGTGAGGAGCTTAGCTGCAAAAAACCTGAGACCCCTGCCACTTTCTGCTCAAAGATGTCTCTAAAGCCAATTTTTAACTTTTCAGTCTCTCGCCCCATTCCCCGCCCCACTGACCATTTCCTCAGACGTGGTGACTACTCATTCCTCAGTCACAGCTAATACATTCATGGTATAGTCTCAAGTAGGCCAACTCCACTGAACTTAGCTCTGGACTAATTTTAATCTTATAGTTTCGTATCACTGTGTGGAACTATTATCCATTATTGTACATCCCACAGACACCAAAAAAGGTTTCAGTATCTCTGGAAACAAATTCTTCTCAGAGTATTGAATTACCTTCTTAAAACAAAGAATTGACTTTTTGGCTTTTCTTTATATGTTGCTCTCTCTGGGGACCTAAATCTCTGTATCTGTGGTGAGCCACGATGCCGATATTGCTTCTAATTGCATCTGAAGCCCACGGCTTCAGCTTCTCAGAAGTGCCCTACAAAATGTCACTGAGCCTACTAACTGTAACTAATCTTCTGTCCGCTTTGCCAGGCTGTTCCACGAGGTCGGTAGAAAGCAAGCCGGGCTCGTGAGAACACAGAGTGATTCATTCTGCACGAGAGCATGGCCTCTCGGGAGCAGATCATGCTGGTCAAACCATGCATTGACCTGTGGCCTATTAGGCAAAATATTTAATGTAATCACTTAAGGGCCTTGCTTTATTCCGGATTTTGCTGTGATTTTATTCCATGGCTCGGCTCCCATCTCTTGGATTTCTTTTCATCTCTAAGGTAGCTCGTATCAGGATATGCCTTTTGGATATCATTCTCTTGACTTTGACCATCATTGTTTTATAAAGACGTTGATTTCCACGAAAATTTTGGCTATTTCTGTCACCTTGGCTAAGCTACTCCAACATGAATCTTAATCCCTAGAATTTAATTCATGGCACGGTATGCTGTTCACCAACTAGATCTAACTTCATCTTCCCTACCATCAGTAGGGTTTTAACAACAATCCAGTTCACCTATAAAGTCCCCCTTAATAGGAAGTGTCAACTTTTCAAATAACTTATTTGCAAATCTTCCTATGCAAAGCAGTTTTTCACTACAGGGTATTTTTACTGATGGATTTAGCCCACAGTTTTTTTCCCTATCCTGTATACTCAACACCCACTGGCTTCAACTAGATTGGGTGAGTTCCCATAAAAGATAGGATTGGTGCTTTAGAAACTTAGAGAAATTAAACTGATTTATAAAAACGCTATTTCCCCTCTGGAAACTGAGTGAGGAAACGTATTTCAGACTTTATTAAGAAGTTTATTCACTAACTCCCAGAGGGAAAGACGTTGATTTGTTTTCTTCTTATTTTACAGCAAGAGCTAAAATGAACACTGCTGTTTTCATATCGTTACTTTCCCTTGCACTGTCTTGCTCAGGTGCCAAACTGTCCGTGCCCTGCACAGTCAGGGATTGGCCTCAGGAACAGCATCCATTAGTGTCCTGGGGGCACATTGTCCATGGGGTAAACAAAGAAGAGCGTGGCTCATAAAAATGGTTCATTTTTACTTTTTAACAGTATATGAGACTTAGGTAGAGTTCTGTTAGTGAACTGTTTAGAATTAAAGTGAGGAAAAGAAAGGTTCTATTTTACTGAAAATTACAAAATTTAACTCAACAAGCGTACATAAGGCTCTCTCTGCTATTTGTTATGCACAATGCCATGTGAGTCATACGTAGTTTGTGACTTGGAGGGGTTGCCTCAAGTTATGGACTGAATGTTTGTGTCCCCTCAAAATTCATATGTTACATCTTAATGCCCAATGTGATGGTATTAGGATGCTGGGCCTTTGGAAAGTGATTAGGTCAGGAGGGCAGAGTCCTTAGGAATGGCTTAGTGCCCTTATGAAAGAGACCCCAGAGAATTCTCTTGTCCCCTCTGCCACAAGAAGACACAGGCAGATCTGAAAACCAGGAAGAGTGCGCTCATCAGACGTCAAATCTGATGGTGTGTTGGTTGAACTTGTCAGCCTTGGGAACTGTGAGAAATAAATGTTTGTTGTTTAAGCCACCTGATCTATGGCATTTTTGTTACAGCAGCCTGGACAGAATAAGATGTTTGACTTTCAGGGGAAGCAGGCTTATAGAGAAGTAACTATATTATAGTGTGATGAATACTATCATTAAATTCTGTGGAATTAGAAGTAATAGAACACTCCACTCTGCTTAAAGAGATGGGGTGTTGAAAAAATATGGATTAAGTTTGTTTTTAAGCTAGATCCTAATGGATAAGATGGAGATTAGGTGTGTTATAAAAGTTAAGGTGTGTTATAAAAGTTAAGCAGGGGGCTGAACATTCCAAGGGAAGGAATAACATGGATGAAGCAGAATACATGGCACTACATTATACAACCAGGAAGGTGTCTGAAATGGAAAGACAGATTGAAGTTTAAGATAACATAGGCGAGTTCCCAGGAACTGGAGGGGGATTCAGAGGAAGCATGAAATAAAAAGAGACCTCAAGTTCCTGGAACAGAAAAAAGACTGAATAAAGACCAAAAGAAATCTCAATAAAGTCGGGACTTTATAACTAAAGTTATAACTTTAGTATCAATTTTGGTCAATTAATTGTGACAAATATACCATACTAATGTAAGATATTAATCATAAGGGTAGAGGGGAACTCTCTACCTATCTTCACAACTTTTCTGTAAATCTAAATCTATCCTAAGATTTAAAAGTTTATTTTAAAAAAGACTTTAAAATGTAATGCCATTATGGGAATCATAAATATTCAAGAGGCAGCGGGAAGAAGATGAAGCAGCAAAAAGAAGAAAAAGAGTGAGGATGTAAAACAAGGCAGTGTCATTTTAAATGAAAGAAGAAAGACTTTCCAAAGCTAATGGAGAGATTAAGGAGGATAATAAAGAATTGTTGGACTAGAATCCCTCTAAAAATTGCAATAGCGTTCAATCCTGAGGAACTGATTCAATTAGCAGAACACACAGTTGTGGAAGACACCTTCATAGGAAGGAAGCTGTGCCTCCCAGGAGGGAAGAAAGTCACAAAACACTCTTCTTGAAATTATGGGTCCCAAAGGGAAATTCTTAGCGATACTTCCCTTTATTCTCTGTTACACGGAAATGGAACAAATCTTCGCTATAGTTAACGCATGTCACTTTATGCCTTCTTTACTACCGTATTCCCCTGACCACCCACAAAACCAGGGCCTTTTCATTTTAAAAAAATGTGTCCATATTTGATATTATCTGCCATTAGTAGCTAATTTCTACTCCTTACCTTCACCGGCATTCAATGGATTTCTCTGCCCCTTTCCCTCTACCTCTGTGATCAAGCAATACAGCAGTTTGTTTCTGTGTATAATGCCTCTCTCCTCTTAAGAGTTTAAATTCAAGTTTAGACTGAGCATGTTTATTCTCCTTTTAGGAAAACAAAATGAAACAAGACACTGTTACCTACCTGGGTCTGTCTTCCAGCACATTCGATACAAACCCACCAAAGCAAAGACTGAAAGTGTTATTGCAATCAAAGCAATAACCACAGGCAAAATGATACCTAAAAAGTATTGGAGACATTGTCAGTTAGAGTGGCTATTGAATTTCACAACAAATCATTCATGAACTGAGGAGAAGCATGTATGCTTCCTTTCTTCTTTAAACATCATTTTATTTAAAAGAAGATTTTTTTTTTTAAGCAAAGAAGATAATTATCTGATTCCTGGGTTTTGCCTTAGTTGTCATTTCTGATGTATCCACTTGATGTCAGTCTTGTAGCCTTTCTGAAATAAAACTCCAAACCTAAGGAAGACAGTTCCCACTTTCCTGGTGACTGAAGGAATGAGGAGGTGGGAGACTGGCCGGGAAGAAGCTGTCCACTATGGTCAGAACCATATTCACACTTTATATTCTTTACTAGTTTATAGTGAAGTTACTAATACATAGCTTGGATGAAGGCATTGAGAAGGCACAAACTTCCAATTATAAGATAAATAAAACTAGGGTTTTAATGTATAACATGATAAATAGAATTAACTCTGTTGTATGTTACATATGAAAGTTGTTAAGAGAGCAAGTCCCCAGAGTTCTCATCACAAGAAAAAACATTTTTCTATTTCTTTAATTTTGTATCCATATGAGGTGATGGATGTTCACTAACTTATTGTGATAAGTTTCATGATGTATGTAAGTCAAATCATTATGCTGTACACCTAAAACTTATGCAGTGCTGTATGTCAATTATATCTCAATAAAACTGGAAGAAAAAGAAATATATATCCTCTACTGGTTCTAGTGGAAATGCTCTAGTCATAAAGCTGGCTTCTTAAAAAAAAATCACTAATATCTTTCTGTAAAAATATCTTAGGACTAAAAAGGCATACAATAACATAAGTGGATATTGATGGATATCATGGTGGAACAGTATGGTCCAAGAAAGATAAGCATGTGTGTATTTGTGAATGTCTGCTTGGGGGAGTGGTGTTGCTACAGTAAACTAGGGTGAGTTTTTGCTGTTCTCATCAAAAGAAGGGTTTTGTTGTTTGTTTGTTTGTTTTAGCATCTGCCTTCTTTTCTGACAGTCATTTCCCAGGTTAAAACAAGAGTGAAGAAAGGAAAAAGCTGTCATAGGGATGTAAGTAGAGATATAGATGTTATAGTTACTATTTAGTTAGGTGTTCTCATCTGCTGGCATATGTACTCCTTATATTTACCGGGGGATTGAGAATAGCTAGGAGATTCATTTGTAGGGTGGGTTACACTTCACTGTTATGGTTAAATATTTGTTTTAAGTAAGTTCTGCTGGGTTCATATTAGACCTTACATGAGATCATTAGTGCCTCCCAAAATGAAGATGGCATGAATCAGCAGCTCAATAAATGCAATACTGACTTATTGACTGGAATGACTTTACCTAAGCCTAAGATAATCTTTTATTATCACAGCTTCATATATATTCATCTTATTCTTAATTTTCAGGGCAATTAATGAATATTCTCTATTCAGTCCTAGCATAAACAGTGGCTGACATATATATGTTTTTGCTAAAATGGAACTTTTCTTAAAAGGCCATTTTTAACATTAAGATAAAGTTTTGTAAAGGTGAAAATTCATTTTTATGGAATCTCTGCCCATGCACTTTGGCTTATCAGAGATTAGTCCCATCAATTCACCTTGACCCCTGGTGGTAGCTGCTTAGCACTAAGGTGAGAAAAAAAAAAAAAAATCCCCAAAGTGTATTTATTAAAACCAGACTCAATGGGAGGAAACTTTCAAAGCAGGTGGCAATTATATAGGATTATAATGGGATTGCAGGTTCAGTAAAGTTGAGAAAAGGCTGTCTGTAGTTGAATCCCTTCCCTTATTGGTAACATTCAAACTTTCTGCAGTTCTACTGCCTTGAATGAAGACGCACGTATTACTCACTGGAATAAGAGGGGCTGGTTGAAGAAGAGCTTGCATTTTTTGCGTTCTCAGTGCCTATTATTTTAAGAAAGAAAAAAAGTCACCTTTGGTTAATGTGTGCCAATTCTCACACTCCTCCCCCCACCTCCCCCACTCCCCGTTTAGGTAAGCCTCTGTGATTTATAGGTATGAGTCTTGGAGTGAAAACATTTTATCTCATTCTGAAAGATTTCTGTTTCATGACTCAAGATTGGTAGGGAGTTAATGTATACAATCTGATGAGTTTGGACACATGCATATACCCATGAAACCATACCCACAGTCAAGGTACTAGACAGAGTCATCACCTCCAAAAGTTTCCTCGTGTCCCCTCCCTTGTTTGAGGATGTGTAGTTTTGTTGTGTATAAATTATACCTCAATAAGCTGTTTTTTAAATGGGTGAGGTTTTCTTGGTGAGGAGGGGTCAGGCGAAGCAAGCTTCCACTCATACACACAGAAGTCATACCTTGAGACTGGGAGATGTTTTCCAGAATTGTTACTGATACTGAGGATAATGTAGGGATTCTGGAAGGTGACGCATCTGGTTGTAGAGTGTTAACTGTAGGAAAATGATAAATGTAGCGTCAGATGATAGTATTTGCTCTTCTTACTGGATTTCTTTGCAGATTCAAACAATTTGCATTTCTGATGATCTGTAAAAAACTGCTTATTGTTGAATAATGGGATACATACAATTATACATTAAATCATGAGTTCATTCTATCTCCTCCTGTAGAGATGATTAGATTTTGAATGAGAAAACTTGGGTGTTAGTAGTATACCTTCAAGAACTGGCCAAAAAAACGTGAGCAAGTTTCTCATCTTAGGCTACAGACTGTATCACCTACTGCATGAAGTTCTGCCTCCCATAAGAATGCAAACCAATGCAGAAGCACTAATCACAGTTTAGATATTACAACTTTGAGTGATAGTGATTCTTTTCACTATAAATACTTAAAATGGACATAAACACCCAGGACTTCAGATTTTATAACGTTTCTTAGTGGTCAAAGAGAAAGATTGCAATCGAGACTTTGGTTGGAAGAACTGGGGAAAACAATAATAGAAGATCCCTTCATTTTTTATCTCAGCAGTGGTTTACAGTTGTATGCCTTTTCTAGAGTAACTGCTGCTTGGATGCATTTCGACCACTGTCCATGCTCTTTTTACCATGGCAAATGTTAATTTTAAATTGATTATTATTATTTGTTTGCATAAGTCAACATTTGCCATCTTTAGTCAGGAGGACTAAAACAAAAAAATAATAAATAAAAATTTATTATTCAAAACTCATAAATTTCAAGGAAACATAGATAATTATATGTTTTATAAGTGTACAACGTTTATTCTTGTGAATCTGTAATAAAATGTAATTTGTATTTTGAACATTTTTTGAAAAATAATTCTCTTTTTCTTGAAATATGAAGTAATATCTTTTAATCACACCTGTTTGCCTTGTCTCTACACTGAATTGCAAGCTCCTGGAGTGTGAAGGCTGTAATTCCCACCATCCACCGCACGAAGCTCTGACCACAGTGGGTATGCAGTAAGATGTAGCTGACTGCTTGGATAAACTAAGAGGCACCTCTTACAGTTATGGCCCCCTTAGGAGTGTGAAGGCCATGCATAATTGCATGAAAGAAATTGATATTGCCTATGACTGCCTTGTATCTTTCTCTCTTTTTCACCCACAGCCCAGCACGCACTGCATGCTTATGCATTTTTGACATTTGTGGGGGGAGAATAATGTTAAGATTCTGTTCTTGCCAGGCAAGAGATCTGTGGGAGGAAGCTAGATATATGCCCGTAAGAACAAAGAAAAATGTCAGGCTCGTGCACTGAGCAGGCAGAAAAAGGAATCTTAAATACAAGAGTGGGAACTAGCTCAAACCTCGGTACTTAGTTGCTTTTTCCAGTGTCAAGTGTTCCAGTGAGGATGAATGGTCTTTTAGTTGTGTTGGTAGAGAATGAGATGGCTGATTAAATAACCAATGGCATTAATTCCCGTGGGATTTCCCAAGGGTTAATTTTCAAGACTCCACATTCTACCTTATTACCTTCTCATAGACAGGCTAAGTGGCGGCTACAGTTCTGAGTATAATCTATCTGGTTCAGATGAAACTCCAAGCTTTCCTCCTTAAAAGGTTAAAACGTGTTGACTGTCCAGTGCCATTATTACTAATGATCCACAGGGAGGCAATAGAATTAACCCTTCTTAAAAGAGGATTGGTTGGCTCCTTGAACAAAGACTTATTTTTTTTCTTTTAACCGCAAACTTTAGTTAATAAATCACCTCTGAAACCAGCACACACACACACACATACACACACTTCACCTCTATTACATTGAATGATTTCTGGTGTTTTCTAGTCTCTTTTACTTCATTTTAAAAAATACTAGTCATGACCCACTAATGGGAATTAACTTACAGTTTGAGAAACCCTGTCTATTATTGATGAAATTACAGGTCTTGGCTGAATTCATAAATTGTGAGTTTAATGTACTTCTTCCTGCAATTAAGATGGAGCCATGGTATGTTCAGAGCTTATGATTTCTGTGGATTTCACTGAGACTGTATTATGCCACGTTCTACTAAGGCGGCATTGGCAGAGGAGGTACAGGAGAGGTGCAGTGGATGGTTGAGAGCATGATTCTGAAGACTGAGTATGCGGGCTCAAATCTGACTCTAGCACTTATTTGCTGTGGAATCTTAGTTAAGGCACTTAAACTCTTTGTGTCTGAGTTTCCACATCTACAAATGGTGATTATAATTTTTCTACATCATAGTATTGTGAAAATTAAATGAGTAAAAATAAATTTAAATTGCTTAGAAGTGTGGATACTGATATGGATATAATATATATAATTACTATAAAATTATGTTAATTTATATATTATTTTATAATAATATCCTATTGTTATATTGTGATTAGGCACCTACAATAGAGAGTTGTGTCTTTCACCAAAGTCAATTTATCTAATTTTCTCAGGTATTCTAAGTGTAAAGCTATATGACTCTTCAGACACTTAACATGTTTTCAGAAGCTTCCTTGATCTAGTCAGGAACTGGAGAAACTGGAGTATATGGTGTTCTTAGATGACATCAGTTTGCTCTCAGACCTTGACTTTTGGTGATTGTAATGATGATTGAATTGCAGATATGGTATGTTATGACTTAAATTTAATTTGCAAACTTCAGGCCAGAAATTGGAGTAGGCTGTTTGAGGCAGAGACCTCAGAATAAAGTCTGTTGTAATAAAGAGACTTGAAGAACCAAGTCTATTGTAATAATGTATACCCAAATTTACCTGATGGATTAGTCTCCAAAATTTACAAACAGCTCATGAGGCTTAATATCCTCAAAACAAACAACCCAATCAAAAAGTGGAAAGACCTAAACAGACAATTCTCCAAAGAGGACATACAGATGGCCAAAAGGCACATGAAAAGATGGTCAACACCACTAATTATTAGAGAAATGCAAATCAAAACTACAATGAGGTATCACTTCACACCAGTTAGAATGACTATCATCAAAAAATCCACAAACAATAAATGCTGGAGAGGGTGTGGAGAGAAGGGAACCCTCCTACACTGATGGTGGGAATGTAAATTGGTACAGCCACTATGGAGAACAGTATGGAGGTTTCTTAAAAAACTAAAAATAGAGCTACTATGTGACCATGCAATCCCACTCTTGGGCATATATCTGGAGAAAAACATGGTCCAAAAGGATACATGCACCCCAATGTTCATTGCAGCACTGTTTACAATAGCCAAGACATGGAAGCAACCTAAATCCCCCTCGATAGAGGAATACATAAAGAAGATGTGGTATATATATACACACACACACACACATACACACACACACAAAAGAATATTACTCAGCCATTAAAAAGAATGAAAACAACGCCATTCACAGCAACATGGAGGGACCTAGAGATTCTCATACTGAGTGAAGTAAGTCAGACAGAGAAAGAGAAATATCGTGATATCCCTTATATGCGGAATCTAAAAAGAAATGATACAAATGAACTTATTTACAAAACAGAAACAGACTTAGAGAACGAACTTATGGTTACCGGGGGGAAAATGGGGGAAAGGGATAGTCAGTGAGTTTGGGATTGACATGTACACACTGCTATATTTAAAATGGATAACCAGCAAGGGCCTACTGTATGGCACAGGGAACTCTGCTCAATGTTATGTGGCAGCCTGGATGGGAGGGGAGTTTGGGAGAGAATGGATACATGTATATGTATGGCTGAGTCCCTTTGCTGTGCACCTGAAACTATCACAACATTGTTAATTGGCTATACTCCAATATAAAGTAAAAAGTAAAAAAAAAAAACAAATTTACCCTATTGCCATCTGACAGTGGAACACATTTGGCTCTTGCTGTTAACCAATTACTAGGTAAATCATTGGAAGTTTTAAAGACAGAAGACCTTATTGATGTCCCAGGGTACCTCTGGTGGTTATGAGAATGCACCTCATGGAAGGCGAACTACAGTGTAATTGACCGAGGTTCCCCACCTGCTCTCTGAATTCCATCACTGTGTTTGTGCTGATGCCATACCTTCTGCGGGCTGCTCCCAGCCAGTGATTGAGCCTGGCAAGTATATGAAAGCAGGTCTGCTCCTGGGAACCGTGGGTTTCCCTGAGGAGGGACTTGAGCTGGAGGAGTCCCTGATGGCCTTCTCAAACCTTCCTTAAAGGAAGGCATACCATACACAGATATTAACAGGAGAAAAAGTGTGAGAGGCCGTAGAGGATAAAATATTCTAGTGTGAGAAAGAAAATAAAACTGTGTGTTCTATTTTCATTTCACCATGTTTCCTGTTCTTCTTTTTGATATGTACGCATTTGATATGTGTTTGAGGGACTAAATTCAATTGAACGGAATGCTTATTCATTTTTCTCATTATTTATAAATAATTGGAACTGGTCTCTAACTGCAATTTGATGGATTCATGTCTCACTTTTAAAAAGAACTTTCCAGCACTTGTCACAATAACTCATTCACTCCTCCTTAACACATTTTCTTCATGTGGCTCCAGTAGAGCACACACTGCTGGTTTTTCTCCTACCTTATGTCTTATTCTTCTCAGTCTCCTTGGCTGGTTTCGTCTCTTCTTTCTGACTCAGTCTTGGAGGGCCCCAGAATGCAGTCCTTTGTCCTCATGTCTAACTACACTAATTTCATTGGTGATTTCAGTCAATTTCAAGGTTTAAATAGGATATCAGTGCAAATGATCTCCTAATTTATACTTCCAGCCTAGACCTCTTTCCTAAATTTCAGATTCATAATCATGGCAAATAATAGAAATCTGAAACTCAACATGTCCAAACTTGAATTTCTGCTCTATCTGCAGCCTTTCTATCTTAGCTGATGGCAGATATTCCTTCCAGTTGCTCAGGCCAAAAGCCTCAGAGTTATTTTTGATTCATCTCTTTCTATACTATTCCAAATGCAGTCATCAAGAATATGTATAGGCTCCATCCCCAAAATATATTTGGAATTTGGAGATTGCATGCCACCCTATGACCCTATGACCACACTGGTCCAAGCTACCATCATTTCTCTCCTCGAAAATTTGCAAAAGATAGTCTTGCTTCATTTGACAGTCTCTCCTCAGCAATCAGAGTTATACTTATAAAACATGAGTCAGATCATGTCACCCCTCTGTTTAAAATCCTCAGTGTTTTTCCATTCCATTTACAGAAAAAAATCACAGTCCTTGAAATAACCCACCAAATCTTAGGTAATCTGCCTGGTGTATCCCCTGCCTTTCTCCCTGCCCTGTTTATTTAACACACCAGTCCTCTCCTCAAGTTGTAGCTCTGTTTAGATGCTCTTCCCCCACGTATTAGGTGGCTCACTTCCTTCTTGTATTTTCTCAAACCTTTTTTATGACTTATCTTGACCACTTTTTCAATACTGAAAATGGTCCCCACCTCTCTGGCACTCATAATCCCTCCCTTCTACACTGTTCTACATCTTCTCTTTCTCATAGCACTTATCACCTCCCACCTTGCTTTATAATTTGGTTAATTAATACGTGTATTGATTATAGTTTGTCTATACTTATACTAGAATATAAGATCCTCAAGGGCAAGAATCTTTATTTTGCTCACTGATATTTCCCAAACGCTAGAGAGTGTGTACAAGTAGCGACCATAAGTTTTGCTGAACGGACAAACAAATTTTTTGGCAGCAGACACGACTATTGTTGAGGAGGAAGTGAATTCATGTGTTTTCCTTTTTTGCCTTAATATTAGGATGGGTACTTATTTAAAATCATTCTCATTAATTTTTTTCATTCATTCTGAAGTAATAGAAAAAAATAGACACCTACTCTGGGTCCAACAGTAGATGCTGAAGGAAATACAACAGAGTACATCAGATAGTTATTTCATTTAAGGAGCTCTCACAGGGAAGGTGAACAGCACAAAGTTGATTGATGTGAAAAAAACAAACAGTATGTCAAGGATTAAGATAAGAGATACCATGTTATTGTTAATTGAATTTTACTTGTAAATTAATTCTTAACAGAAAGAATTAGAGGTGCTTAAGCAATGATATAGGCCATAAGATGAATAAAATAAAAATGAGAAATCAGAACAAAGGAAACTGGAAGAAACAAATAAGCTCCTTCTAAGAGTTAATACCAAGCATCAATATGGTTGCTGGTGTTGGCCATAAGAATTGGTTCTCAGCATCCTGACACTCAGGGAAAGGGAGCATGGTTTACTCTAGGCTTTCATTATCAGAGTGGAAAATGGTCTATTATATAAGTAAGTGGCACATCAGCGGCCCAGTCAATAAATGCTATGAGTATGGTTGGTCCCATTCTCTGTTTTGGGAGGGGAAGATGCTGGTATGATCCCTGAGGTCTCTTCTAGCTTTAAGATTTAGATTCTTGTCAGGGTTCCTTTCAATTCAGATTTTGTTATAGCTAGTCTGCATTTTCACTTTTAACGGGATCCCCTCATCTACTTAATGAGCAAAATGACAAAAGGAAACTTTTCTGCCTTCACATGATAAAAATTAATTTCTGCTCTCATCAGACCTGAACTTTCTGACCTAGTTGTACACTTCAAACTATGCAAAAACAATTTTTATCTCAAAGTTCTTTCACTTTGCTTTGGGCCATCAGCATAACTAACCAGAAGTAATAGCATCCTCTAACCCAGTAATAACTGTGACTAGAGATTTGTTTACTTTAGGTAACTCTGTAGAAATATACGTTGAAGAAGGAGGGCATATTTTTCTTTTGTGACTTAATATAAATAGTTATTAATTTCCAGAAAATTATATACAACGCCCAAAGAATGAATGGGGCACTGCTAATTACTTCCATATGTGCTAACTCACCTTATTCTTAAACATTTTTATTATGTGCTTTAAAGATGAGAGATACTGTGGCTCAGAGAGATAAGGTAACATGTCTGGCAATAAATAGAAGGGCTAAGACATAAGCCAAGTATGACTCAAAACCCTATCTGTTTCCTTTCCATTATGCCGTGCAACCAACAGGTTTCAAGTGAGTTGAGCTCATCTTACTTGTTAATGGTATCATTATCAATGAGACCAGTGAAATTTTTTTTCAGCATTCTGAAAGTTTTAGAATGTTCTCGTCTCTCTCCCAAAATATATACATCATCTTACCTGAAATTCACAATTTGGATAGTACGACCTGAAAACACTGAGAAGCTTTTCAACGTGTAACTCTTCCTGTGCCGTATGCTTTCTGAGAATGTGAGCATAAGCGATCCAAAACACGGACATGAAAATGTTAAAAAGGACTTTATTTTCAAGTTACGGGACACTGTGTGCCAGGCATCGTTCTAAGTGTTTTACACTCACTATTGTATTAATAATATTTTCATTCCATAAAGTGGAAACTGAAGCCCAGAGAGTATAAATAATTTGCTCAAAGTCACACAGAGCTGGGGTTTGAATGCAAACTCTAGACTCTGTTCTGTCAACCACAATTCTGTGCTGCCTAGGCCTCTGCTCCTCAGTCGGAATGAGTTATAAGTGCATGCCTCTTATTTTTGTTACACGAAATATTATCTATTTCAATTTCGGCTCCAATTGAGAAGGTATTCTTCCTACCAAGGTAAACTAAACACCTCCTTCCTTCAATAGGCCAAACCAGACTCTGCATATACATACAAGCAGACAGAATTATTCCTAGTGTATTAAATAAAGCACATTGTAGAGCTCATTGGAAGGGCTCACACCCTTAGCAATATCATTGAAATGTGTTGGTTCTTAAAGTGAGTGTTGGCTAGCTAATCAGTTGAGACTGTGAGTTTTTATGACCTTTCAGTGTAGACTAGAGAGCCACAAGAACAGGGCTGAGCACTTCTTAGAGAGTTATCAGATCCCTGAACTAGAGAAGAACCCACATAGCCATACCTAGATTTATAGATTCATACAATTTCCTAAGTGGAAGTTTATGCCAGACCCTATCACATAAATATTGATATATTTTTCCTTCCATAACTGAGTTATTTTATTCTCAACTAATTTTCAAACAGCATAAAATTTCCAAGTTAATAAAAACAACTCTGGATATCACTTCGCTATGGGTATATTTCTAGTTTGAGTACGTTCTACGTGAACAATAGTATCTGTCAATAGTTCTACCCGAACAAAGTTCTACCTGAACAAAGATTCTGTCATTCAAAGTTCAAACATTCAGGTAAGTAATCCTCTGTATAAAAATAATTCATGCTTCACATTATATGAATTCTGAGAGATGAGTAACCAATCCCAGGCATTATGTAAGATGTCAAGCATAATGAATGAACCAAGACAGAGCACCCTCCTTTCCAAAGGCCAGGAGTCAGTTTTGATGGGACTTTTATCTGTGCTGGCTTCTGATTTTCCATCAAAATTAATGTCTACAATACAATTGAGGTCCTGAAACACAGTTGAGAAAGTCAAGAAGATGGGTACAATGAGAACTTTCACAAGCTGTGCTGGTGACTATGAGAATGTTGTGGTGAGATATTTTATGTGTCAACTAGACTTGGCCATGGGGTTCTCAGATATTTGGTCAAGCATTATTCTGGGTGTGCCTGTGAATGTGTTTTTGGATGAGATTAACATTCAGATCAGTAGACTGAGTGAAATAGATTACCCTCCATTAGGGTGGCTCTTATCCAATCAGTTGAAGGTCTGTATAGAACAGAAAGGCTCCCTGGAGTAAGAAGAACTCTTTCTGCCAGATTGCCTTGAGCTGGGATATCAGTGTTTCCTTTGCCTTTGAACTGAGATATCGACTCTTCTTGGGTCTTGAGCTTGCCAGCTTTCAGACTGGAACTTACACCATTTGCTCTCCTGGCCCCCAGCCCTTTGGACGGACTAGAACTATACCATCCATTCTCCTACCTTTCCAGGCCTCTAGTTTGCCAACTGAGATCTTAGGACTTCTCAGACTCTGTAATGCGTGAGCCAATTCTTCATAATCAGTCTCTTTAGAGATTTCCATGCATATATACAAATACTATATATATATATATATATATATATATATATATATATATATTCCTTTTGTTCTGTTTCTCTGGAAAACCCTGACAAATATAGTTGTCTTTTCAGAAAGTTAAGGGCAGATGGTTTATTCCTTTCCCAATACTCTGAGGCATATTGTTCCATTTTTCTCTGGAGCTGAGATCTCTTATCAGAGAAATCAAGAGGTTCATTTTCAAGGACAAATTATTAGCTCTGCCTGTCTGTGAGAAAATGATAAGGCTAAAGAAAAGTGAATTCTATCATTGCTTTAAATTGTTGTAATGGCCACATGATGGCTGCATATATCTCTGGGGAATAAACAGTTTTTCATCACTTTTTAGTGGGTCTTTCTATCTCCTCATTAGCTCTGAATTCAGAGCTAAAAAAATGAGTAGGTAGAAAAATCTGGCAGCTAGAAGGTCGCTTTTTTCATGAACCCCTTCCTCATCTTTCTTAACCTGCTTTTTCCCACCCAATGTATACCACAAAAGCAGCTAAAGGGAAAAAACTCTCTTCCTCCTCTGATCTTAGCATAAGGTTATCTGAGGCTCATCTATGACACATCACTTTATACCTACATGACTGCTGGAGTGATTATAGTTATTTATAATATTGACTAGTCTTTAGTAACCCCTAATGGCAGGCTCCATGTAACACTCAAACTCTTAGCTAGTGCTATGTGTGATGGAACAGAACAAATATTTATTGAATGCCTCAGTTAGTGGTGATTGATTGAATATACCATTCTGTATATTTGGCAGGAGATTATACAAAATTTGGAGTCTCACCAGGTATGTTACAGTGGTCAGGTGAAGTTAGACTTTCCCACATGCTTTAGATATTGGCCATGAATTCCTCATGCTTAGCATTGTTAAACTCGGTTGTCCATTCATACTACCTTTGCTCTGTTGAATGGGATGAATGGACATTTCTTCTGACTTTGACTGATCATTTCCATCTAACTATGACTATCTTTCTTTTATCTTTATTACATAAAATTGAATGTCATATCTATGTATAGTTGCTTATAATTCACATTTTATATATAGTTGCCTTACTTATCCTGAATTCCAAAAAAAGATCCTACATAAAACAATCAACAATTTCTAGATCCTTAAAAATAGTTTTTGAAGAGAGTGGTAAAAACATAATTTTTCAAGAAAATTAAAGTCAGATGCATAATCTGAAAGAAGGTATCAAACATGAGAACCCAGTATGTTCTAGTCAAAAATTAAATGTATATTTAACTCATATTTATGGAAGGAAGCAGTACTAATAATTCTGTGGTCAAGAAGTCTACCTCAACTTTACCTAAAAGAAAAATGCTAATTATTTTAAGGACGATGCCTCTCCTTGATCATATGGGTGAATATTTGTGAATTTTTTTGAGTGTATCTGGATTTAGTCTTCAGCCAAAGCATACATCTGAAGTTTGAGACTGACTTTTCTACAGCTGATAGAATCAGCCTCATTTCCTTCTAGTCTGCTATTCAAATCAGTGGTTTGTCTATTATTTGTGTTAGGAGCATTAGTTTCTATAATTCAAAATTAAAGTCTAAATGGGCTTTTTATTACATTTAAAAATCAATTATAGCTAAAGTTGGCATTATGTTAATACCATTATTTTAAACAAAATAAAAGATGCTTCAGTCTCCCCTTAAAACGAGCTGACACTTTGTCAGCTTCCCAATTGTCTTTCATCTGTAACTTCTCCTTGATAACCAATCCATGAAGCGGGGGGACAGGACTTCTCCAGAACAGTGCAAAGCACCAGCCAATGTAAAGCTACCCTCTTTGCCTGGATGTACTATATTTATGCTTTGTTTTGCTTTGTTTTTCCCAATGTTTTTTCTGTTGCATTTCTAGACTATGTAGATGGAAATAAGAATAAAAAATATGGCGATAAGGTGAAATAGAGTTAACAATATAAAAATAACTTCTTTATTCATTTGATCTATTATGTAGAAGATAAATGATGAAAAGTTAAAAGCATAATAATTTTCATTTCTAATTCTTTGAAGGTAAACTATGATGATTATTTAGGACATTTGCTGTGAAAATGTTATCAGAGTCACTCATAATTTTCAAGGCTTTATTTTTCCAATTTTTTAAAAAGTTACATGATCTTACAAGTTTACTTCATGTATTTCTCATTTTATATATACCAAAGGTGGTTATTATTGAGAACCTAAGAGATTTGTCATGTATATAAGTACCAGGTAGGATGTAGGAAGGTAAAAATCCCCCAAACAATTATAATTTCAAAACAATAGGAAGATTCAACATTATCATTTTCCTCTGCCCAATAATCTTTTTCAATTTCTGTTGCTCCAGCATCCAAAATTTATTCAGTTTAAAACTAAGGATGGCAAAGCATGAGCACTTCTTTAAGTGATAACATTTTAGGCTGTTAACTGTGGTTTATAACATCATCTCTTTGGATGCCAGGACCAGGCTTTGTTAGAAAGTAGAGAAGACAGCAAACACACACTCTATACTTCTGAGAGAGGGCAAGCTGACCACAGAAACAGACCAGGAACAGTAGGTTCTGAGCAGAGGAAAATTCCACAGGCTTTATGCATTTACCAGAACTGGTTCCACTCATCCCAGCCCCAGAGCACTGAGGCACATCATTGTATATTCTCCGGGACTGCATTTTTTTAACACAAGATTTCCTAAATATTTTAGTTGCCATGTAATGTTTTCCTTTGTGCTATTTCACTCTGTCCTCAGACCGATTGATCTACTTTGTCTCTTTCTTGGGATTTTACCCGGGAATATTTTCAGAGAAAGAAAATTAACTTACCTGGTGTTTCTGTGGCTTTGATTGAACTCTGAATCTCAGCTTTAGAGGAAAGAAAAGAAAATTGCTAAAATTAAATGTTGAATATCAAATGTACTCTCACAATTATTTCAGGGGGTAAATAGATATAGATCTTAGCTCATTTCTGACTTACTTTCATCAAATCATAAAATCAAGAGGCTTCCTGATTAGAAGAAACTTCAGAGCAGGGGTCAGCCAACTTTTTCTTAAAGGGCCAAATAGTATTTTAAGCTTTGTGGGTCATAAGTCTCTAGTGACTATTCAGCTTTGCCATCGTAGTGTGAATGCAGCTATACGTAATACCTAAAGAATATGTATGGCTGTATTCCCATTAAACTTTATTTACAAAAACAGGTGTGGGTCTGGATTGGCCTGTGAGCTGTATTTTGCTGAATCCTCTTTTGGAGCACCTAGTACAACCCCACATCTTGAATACGCCTAGATAACACAGACAACTACGAAACTTTGGTAGGTACTTCATGAGTGGCACTGCCATGTGTCATATTCCTACTAAGATATTGTGCATCTCCTGACCTGAGGAAGATTCAGAATGGTTCATACAGATTCCTCTGAAACTTAGGGAATTCCTCTAAAGTAAATATAGCTCAGAAGAGCTTCTACAAATAACATCACCTGAGAGAATTATAATCAAAGATCACTTCAACAACTTGGAGTGTTTGCACCATGAACCAAGATTTGCCAAATGAAAAAGTATAGAAAAAAATTGAAACAAATAGAAGCCCAATAATGACAGTTTAAAAATATTCACTTGCTTCCTGTGTATTTTCACTTGACTGTCTCACCAGCATCTCAAATTTAACATGCCTGAAACAGAACTCTTTTTTATTGAAGTATAGTTGATTTATAATGTTGTGTTAATATCAGGTGTACAGCACAGTGATAGTAATTCAGTTTATATATATATATATATAATATATATATTCTTTTTCAGATTTTTTCCCCTTATATGTTATTACAAAATATTGAGTATAATTCCCTGTGCTATATAGTAAGTCCCTGTTGGTTGTCTATTTTACATACAGTAATATGTATATGTTAATCCCAAACTCCTAATTTATCTTTGGTAGCCACAAGTTTGTTCTCTATGTCTGTGGGTCTATTCCTGTGGGTCTATTCCTGTCAATAAGTTCATCTGTATCTTTTTGTTTTAGATTCCACATATAAGCAATAGTATAATATTAGACTTTCCCTGTCTCACTTACTTCACTTAGCATGATCATCTCTAGGTCCATCCATGTTGCTGCAAATGGCAGTATTTCATTCTTTTTTATGGCTGAGTAATATTCCATTGTATCTATATACCACATCTTCTTTACCCATTCATAACTCTTGACTAGCATCCTCAAACCCACCTCTGCCCTCACCATCTTAGATCAAAGCACGGTACAATTGTCTCCCAGGTGCACAAGCCTCATTTCCCTCCACTCTAGTCCACCACTCTACCTCATCTGCTCAACAGTACTTTTATCACTCCAGGGACATTGATTCTTTAAAAATATGCTTGTTGTTAGTTAGAATGTAACTCCAGGAGGACAAAGATTTCTTGTTTTACTCAGAGCTGTAATCGCAGAGCCTACTACCAGGTCTCTGGTAAAAATATAAGGAATGAACGAATAACAGTAGAAAGTAATAATAATAAACCTAATTCTACCTCTTTGAATTCAATTTTTAAGAGAAAACGAATGCCTTACTTAATATTCCTGCTTGGATAATCACAGCTACTATTTTTCAAGCAACTCTTATGATCAGTTCCATATATTAATTGCTGATGTCTACAAGAAAGACATTATTATTTCCATTTTGCAGATCTGCAAATATTAGTTGAAAGCAGTGAAACTGCTTTCTCAAAGGGAGGACCGTGATTATAATTCAGGTCTGTTGGTTCTAAGGTCCATTCTCTTTTACTCAAAGAGACAGCTTTTCCTTTCACTAAACTGTTCTGAGTGGAAAGCTTATGTAATTAATTCCTACTTTTGATAACTAGTTAAAATACTTTTGGACATGGCATAATGTTGTATTTGAAAGTTGCAGTTAAAATATTTATCAGCTGCCAGAGGATTAGAATACAAATGAAATCCAAACCTTTTGTTCCTCCTGCTTTTAATATCAGGTCATAACCTTCTTGCTGATAGACTTTACAGAGAATGAAAAATTTTTAAACTCATATCAGACAAAACCTTCTGACTAGCCTTTTTTGCATTTTTTTCATCCCTCAAAAATGCATAATGAGAGAATGGACTTGGGGACACAGGGAGGGGGAATGGTAAGCTGGGACCAAGTGAGGGAGTGGCACGGACATATATACAGTACCAGTTGTAAAATAGATAGCTAGTGGGAAGCAACCGCGTAGCACAGGGAGATCAGCTCGGTGCTTTGTGACCACCTAGAGGGGTGGGATAGGGAGGCTGGGAGGGAGACGCAAGAGGGAGGGGATATGGGGATATATGTATACGTATAGCTGATTCACTTTTTATACAGCAGAAACTAACTCACTGTTGTAAAGCAATTATACTCCAATAAAGATGTTTTTAAAAATGCATAATGATTTTAGAGGGACATATCACGCAAAAGAAAAATAACTGTGCCTTAAAGATGTAGCTGAATATTAAAAAAATAACATATAACAATTCAAAATCCGGCCTTCCCTGGTGGCGCAGTGGTTAAGAATCTGCCTGCCAATGCAGGGGACACGGATTCAAACCCTGGTCCAGGGAGATCCCACATGCTGCAGAGTAACTAAGCCGGTGCACCACAACTACTGAGCCTGCGCTCTAGAGCCTGCGAGCCACAACTACTGAGCCTGTGTGCCACAACTACTGAAGCCCACACACCTAGAGCCGGTGCTCCGCAACAAGAGAAGCCCACTCCCAGCAACGAAGAGTAGCCCCTGCTCGCTGCAAACAGAGAAAAGCCCGCGCGCAGCAACAAAGACCCAAACGTGGCCAAAGAAAAAATAAATAAATTTATTTTAAAAAAATTCAAAATCCTTTTATTGAATCTTAAGAGGTCCAGACTTTTATATATGAATGAATATATTATTATTCTAAGGACAAAATTCTGTAAATCTTAAATATTTAATCAATACTGGAATACACATACCTTTTTATCCTAAAATCAAGGAAGTATTATTCTGAAGATAATAAAGTGTTTTCATATGGCATACTATTTTCAAATTTGGATTCAGTTCTGTGGATATAAAATCTTAATAGAGAGGAATCCTATGGAATATGGCTAAAGTATTATTCTTGTTTTTTTTTTATTTATAAATTTCATAATGCAAATGTGTTTTTAAGAAAAGGAAGTAGGTGAAGTCAAATAGCAAATAAGTGTGTAACCTAGTCTCAAACTTAGATGTTTAGTAAAAACCAAATCCTTAATCAGGGTGGCTGGCAACTTAAAATTTCTTGGTTGAGTTTGTCTCTAATATGAAACTGAAGTCTTATGAAATGCAAATGAACTTTGAAATGCTAAACTTTAATCCACAATTTAATACAAAGCTAAACTTTGCTTAAACTGTCAGCTTTTAAAACAGAAATAATAAGCAATAATACAACAAGTAACTTTGCTAAATATTCTTATCTTATGAAGGCCATTATATTTACAGCTATATATAGCTGTATATAATTACACACAGAACATGATTTATCATTAACAGGCCCAGGAGAAAAAATATATACAGCCATTCCCATATATAATTCTTTTCTGATTTGCTTAAAAATAATTTACTAGGACCAATTCAGATTTTCCTTCTTATTTCCACCCCCCACCCCCTTCCAAACAAAGCATTGACTGAGCCACTGTACATGAGATGAGTTCTGGTTTGGCTAAACTGTGACTTGTGACTAAGACCTTGTTATCCTGAGTATTCCTCCTTTATCAGCCCACATGAAATGATACAAACTAATTAAATATCATGTAAGAAACATTGTAATTAAGTTCCCAAATAAATGTCATAGATAAATGGTGACATTCACAAGAGAACTAATGAGGATAGGTGATCAGATAAATTAGTGTTTTCCAAAGTATGAGATGCATAGCATTGTAAGAGAGATTCTATGAGGCAGTACTGGAAAGTGGCATTAAATAAGATTGAAACACTAAATGAGAAAGTTATTTTCTTCTCAGCTTTTTTGTTTGTTTCAATGACGAAGTTTCAAAATTTTAATTTGATGCAAATATGTCATTAATACGTAGCATGTGCTTATCATTTTTTTTTCACCCCACAGCGGGAAGAATGCAGTCCCCAACAATCACAAATTATTCAGTGGAGTTTTCCACATTTGGGAAAATCACAGGGGTCAGCACAGCACATCCAGAGTGCTATGGATAAGCCTCGACGGGGGAAAACCACCTTCATGATCCTGGTATCTCCCCTTCCAGGTAAGTATTTGATTTATTTTCTTAAACAAGGACAAGCAACAGAGCCTTTGGCAAGCAACAAAATCTAACTAGAATTTTGTTTTATTTTGCTTACATCATAGTGACTTTCTAGCTTCTGTTTATGCCAAGTCAGACTGGTTTTTCATTTATGATGGTTTACTTTTCAAACAAATTTAAGAATAAAAAGTGCGTCAATTGAAAGAAAGTACTAAATAAATAATAGTGCAGATGGTACGCATATCTGGCAACACTCATTAAGTTGTGGGAAATACTGAGGTAGCGTCTTGCAGAGGCTCTTGATAGTTGTGTAGAATTTGAATAAGTAAGTGGAGGAAGGACAAGGGGTTGAAAGAAGGACCATACAGATGAGGAGGGCAGCATGAACAAATACTACAGTCAGGAATAAATCTGGTAACAGCAAGAGAACCACCCTGGTGAGAATCACAGGTTTATATTCAACCAGCCTGTCAGTCCGTCAGTCTCTCATATTGATTGAACTCCTACTCGTCAAGCATATGATGCACCCAATTAAAAGCTAGTTGTTGTCTAATTCCTTCAGATACCTTACGTAAAACAGTTGTAATGAGAACAAGTGTGGTATAGTGACTTTTATGGGATTTGAGGCGAGAAAAACAGGGTCTGAATTTCATCTTTTAATTTAACCTTGGCCAAGTCACTTAGTCTTTCTGAACCTGTTTCCTTATTTGTGAAACTGGTATCATAAATACCAACTTTGCCTGGCTTTTATAAGGACTATCATTAATAAAAGAATAGCTAAAATGTGTTATTTACTTTCCAGACACTGTTTTAAGCTTTATATATTTTTACCTCTTTTAATCTTCACATGAATCCTGTAAGGGTGTAGTCTTATTACAACTGCTTTACAGATGAGGAAACTGAGAAGTTAAGGAGCTTACCAAAGGCCCCAGTCCAAATAAATGGTTGTGCTATTATTTGAACCTAAGCTATCTGATTTCAGAATCATTGTTTGTAACCAATAAGCTAACTTCCTCTTGGCATGATTGTAGATCCCCTTTTTTTTTTAATTTTAAGAAGGTTGTGGTGCCTTGAAAAGCACAGGCTTGGGCAGAGGCCATCCTCATGTTCAACAAGTAGTATATCTGAAGTGGCTACTTGATTACTACAATTATATATGATTTTTGTGTTAAACAAACTCCATACTAAACTAGGATAAATTATGCAAAAAGGAAACCTATACGATAAACTATTTGTTACATATAAATGTTATTAACTCTGACTAAATAACCTACTGATTACTTATAAATGTTACTCGTTTTTACTTAACAAAAGTCAGATTTTTCCCTTCAGATTTCCAGTCTGTAATATTGTATATGCTGTGGTAGCAGAAGCTCTAAGTGGCAAAAACCTGAGAAGTATTTTTATCCACGCACTTGCCTTAGTAGAGTTATGTCCTGGCATTTGCCCATCTCAATTTGTGTTCTACCTATAACCTTATTCCACATTCTCTCTTCAGCTAAGATAAAATCCACTAAAGGGAGAAAGAGCAATGGTCTCTCCTTCCCTGTCAATCTCTTACAGTATGAACTATACCTGCTTTCAAATCTGGTTATAGATATCTGAATGACTAAGTTTCCAGCAAGAAAAGCATCTATTTTGCTTTCTCCCCTCCATCTTCCTTTTACTTCTCTATTCTCTCTTCAGAAACCATCAGGTATGCAAAGGAAATGAAAAGAGTCAGAGAGGATGCCACATTTTTAAGCCACTGGCAGAAACAGGGAACTCAGAAAGAGAAGATTTGTAATTTTACAACAGAGTTTTACGTCCAATTTTCCCACAGTTTAGATACTGGAGGATGGGGACTCCTGTGATTGACATTTCTTTGAATCACTCCTCAGTGCCCCGTGAGGTAGCCCTACCAATGGACAGTGACAAATGCATGGATGTTGAAATCTAGGCGTAACAAGGGTAAATTCAGGACATGGTCTGGGGTGGGTTAAATGGTGACATCCCCCTCCCCCTGACTTCCTTGGAAAGATATGTGTACCTAGAACCGGTGAATACAGCCTTATTAGAAAGAGGATCTTTGCCAGTGTAATTATGGATCTTGAGATGAAATCATTCCAGATTGGGGTGGGCCCCAAATCCCAAGAAATTGTCTCTATAAAAAAAGAAGACACAGACAGAAGAGGAGACACAGAAGGGAAGGCCGTATGTAGACACACAGGGAAAAAGACAATGTGAAGACAGAGACAGAGATTAGAGTGATGTATCTCTAAGCCAAGGAATGCAGAGAATTACTGGCAATTTCCAGAAGCTAGGGGGCATGTCAGGTCACCGATGCTCTCCAAAAGATTTTTAGTGAATAAATTAAGTTACTAATTAATCCAAAGGGCCCACGTTTCTTTATAAAGTCAGATCACTGAATTAATGAGGATTTCTATCTTAAAAATCCTAGTATTCTAGAAATTTGTCTTCTACAGACAGAATAAAAGAATAAAACAGGAGAAATGCACACAACTTTAAGAGAATGGGAAACGATTAGAAATGTTTGGAGAACATGCTTTTTTGATCTACATTCCACCTTTCTAGGGGGTAAAGCAACAGACCTCAATAGCTCTACTCTAAAACAAGCCTGCATTTGAGATAATGTACCCACAGTGCCTTTATCTGAGAGTCACTCTGCGAGGACCCATTGCCCATATGTTTAAGAGGTGTTCAACCTTCCCCTGCCTATAGATTGTTTTGTTCTCCTTCTGTTTCTCTGTCTTGGTTCCACTAATTTTGAATGCTTGTGTGTGTGAGGGGTGGAGATGGAAAGGGAGCATTGCCCTGCTAACCAGGAATCTGGGCAGACTCCTGGTCTCATCAGGCACCGATGGAAATGTGTGCAAACTCATTATATCAAGTGGAGTCCATGCTTAGCAGGAAGCACCTTGAGGAATGAGAGCGATCTAGGGAGGATGGCTGCCCAAAGAATGAGTTTTATAATAAAATTTCTAAAGGACTTAACATAGAACTGGTTAATCAAATGGCAAATGCAAAGGGAAGCAGTAAGTACCCTTCTTTCATTACCTTGCTTTCCAGGGTGTTTCATTTTTCAAGAAATGATTTTGTGGGTGTATTTTTTAAACTACTTGGAAGAAAGCCACTTCAGACTGTGTTTAGAAGCTAAATAAATACAGGAGTCTCCAGAACTGAGATGCAGAGGGCATTTTATTGCATGAATCAAGGCAGAATTAGGAACCTCAAGTGACCCATGGGATTGACCACAGACTTCTAAGTGCTAATTTTAATAAACCATGGTTCTTGAATGACATTTTCCACATCAGGCACTGCCTGGGTGGGTGTCAGGGCAAAGTACAAATTATTTGAGTTTAATCCTCAACTGCTACACATTTTGCAGATGCGTATTCACTTTTATTCATGTTTGTCTTGGGTGCAGTCATATTATGAGATGGATGAGGTTTTGGTTTGCCAAAGGTACTTTTCAGACATATATTGCCTACAAAATAGGTTCTACTCATCAGAGCCCAAAACACTACCACAAAAAAATGTTCTTCTTATGAAGGAAAAATTACCCTCTTCTTTAAGTTCCTTTATGTGGTGACTAATTAAATAAAATGATTAGTTTACAATTATGGTGTGAAATTCAACTTTTTCTAGATAACCTTTTTTATGTCGTGCCTAAGATGATTACAATAAAAAAGCGGGGAAATGGAGGTTCTTGATGTGTTTCTAGACAACAGTGGGCCTTGGGCGTCCACAGTCCCCACTTGCTGTGTCATTCTACCCTAGAGGTCTCCCAAGAAGAGACTTGGAGACTGTGAGTCACCTGTAGCTGCTTTGTCTTAAGGACTATGGGTATGCCAACAGTACATCCTGTATTTATAATGAACGGGATCTGATAAGGCTCTTACAGAAGATTGCTAGCTTTTCTACTCAGGATAGTTTGACTAAAAGTACTGATTACTTCCAGTCACAGAGGCCAGAGTAAGGAAAGTCCTTGTTGTGAAGATACATGTGGACTGGAACTGGAAAACTGTCAGGAATCAGGGGACCTCTCAGAACTGCTACTCTCTCTGTCTCGCCTGAACAACTTCATCTTGCTCGCGGGGTCTCTCTATTTCCGCACATAGTCTCTCTCCATTCTTCTTCTACCAACTCTGCTTACTCATAGTACCTGCTTCCTTATGCCGCAGGCATACACACCAATCACCGTGGCTGTCTCAGACTCACTCTACTAAAACCTTGCCACTACAGTTCCTCTGACTTTTTGGTTTCTTTGGGTTTTCTAGTTCAGATTACCCAGAAGGGAATTTATTGGCCTAGATCAACATTCTCTTTCTTTTTGTTTTTAAACAAATCTTTATTTGGAAACTCACCACTTAATGCACTCATTTTAAGTACACAACCCAATAATATTTAGTAAATGTATAGGGTTGTGTGGCCATCACTATACTACAATTTTAGAACCTTTTCTTCAACACAAAAAACTTCCTTGGGTCTTTCTGCAGTCAATCCCCAGGCCCATCTCCAGGTGTAGGCAGCCACTTATCTGCTTTCTGTCCCTATAAAAATATCCTTTCTGGATATTTCACAGAAACGGAATCATATACGTTGTATTTTGAGAAAGACTTCTTTCACTGTGTGATGTTTTTCAGATTCATGCTATTACAGAATGTATCAGTATTTTGTTCCTTTCAATTGCTGAATAGTATTCTATTATACAGATATCCCATGTTTTGGAATATTACAGATGAATTCCAAATGGAAAATCAAATGAGATATTCTATTTCGCCAGTTAATGGACATTTGGATTATTTTCAGTGTTTGACTATTATGAATCATTCTATTCTTAACACATTAACCACAGCCTGTTTTGATTACTATAGCTTTAGAGTAAGTTTTGAAATTGGCTGTGTCCGAGTCTTCCAATCTTGTTGTTCTTTTTCAAAAGTGTTTTGACTATTCAAGGTCCTTTTCATTTCCATATATATTTTAGGATTGGTTTATCAATTTCTATGCAAAAAACCTGCTGGTATTCTAATAGGGATTGCACTGACTATTTTATCAATTATTGATCAACTTGGAAGCAACCGCCGTCTTAAAATATCAAGTCTTCCAATCCATAAACATGTAATGTTTGTCTATTTATTTATTTATTCTTTGCAATGTTAAATACGTATTTGAATTTTAATCGTGAGGTTATGCTGATGCCTTTGGTTTCGATATGATAATGCAGTGTTTTTTTCCTTCCCCCATTCTGTATTTGTATCTCCCCTTTTCACATTGAGAACACATCTATATGTTTTTTCAATCTTGTAGTACCAAGTATTTAGATTCACTATATTCATTTCAGTAAAACAAACTCATCAAGTGAATTTCAGGATTTCTCTGCAGTGTTTTCCTTTTCTCTCCCCCTTTTTATCTGTTCTACTGAGGAGGGTATGCAGTTAAGACTACGTTGTTTAAAGTACTTGGATTCTTTTTGTGCGCTTTTTTAACAATTTTATATATGGTTAGGTAAAGTGTTTCTGTTTGCATTTAACTTTTGCTATTTCTGTCTTTGTTGATGGTTATATACTTAGAAACAAATATATTTGTTATGAAAACTGGTGGTAGATTATTACAGTATAAAACCTAAGGAAGCAAATGTTCAAAACATTCATCATTGGCTTTTAAAATTTTTTAAACATACAGAAGCAACACACTCATATTCTACTTTTCTTTCCCCCGTGATTCCATCTTTCTTGTGAACCCTTGAAATGGCTTCATGTGGCTAAAGTCAGAATCAAAATGATGTCATTTTTGCATCTCACTAGCACTTTCCCACCGGCAGTAATGTTTTAAAGTCTGATTTCTTTGCTCAAGTACCAGATGTAATTGTACTAATGAAAAATTTTCATTTTTGATCCTTAGTGGGCTTGTCTGAATCACTAAAACTAACAAGTGGTCTTTTCACATAATACTAAAATAAATGTATTATTTAAATTGTGTGTGCATTACATTAAAAATGCATATATTGCCTTTCGCTCCCTGCTCTGCTGTGTCTGGCCTGTTGGCTCACACCTGCCACATCTCCCAGATGTGCTCTGATACCAGGCTCCACATTGTGAATGTCCAGAGCATGTGATCAGAATAGGCTCAGCTCTGCTTTGGCTTTGGGGGTCCCTTAGTTCTTTTGCTCCTCTTGCCTAGAAACTAACTCCATGATGTGTCCTTTTTAGGGTCCCAGACACCCACTAGAGCCCCTCCAGGTGATGTGCCAGGGTATCACTGACTAGTCCTACTTAGTTCAATTATACTCATATGACTATCTGCCTTAAGACAAAAAACTCAGGGAGGTGGCAGCATGCAATAAAGAAGAGAACACAGGGCAAGGAATCAGATATGCCCAGGTGTTAATTCTGGTACTCACTAGCCCTACTGATGGGGACAAATCTTTCTTGATAATTCACTCCGTTGCCTCATTAGATCACTGGCTTATGATAAAAGGATATAACTCAGGGACAGCCAGATGGAAGAGATGCACAGGACAAGGTATGGAGAAAGGACGTGGAGCTTCCATGTCCTCTCCTAGTGCACCATTCTCCTCAAATCTTCACATGTTCACCAACTCAGAAATTTCCATTTATATATTTAATTTCTCACACAAGTGTTTTATAGTTCAGTGTACAAATCTTGCATTTCTATTGTTAAATTTACTCTTAAATACTTTATTCTTTCTGTTGCTATTATGAATGGAATTATTTCATTATTTTTGGATTGCCATTGCTAACATAAAGAAGTATGATTTATTTGTGCATATCTTGTATCCTCTGGTATAGAATACTCTTTGTTAGTTCTAGTAGCTTTACTGTGAAATCTTTGGGTTT
The DNA here is from genome assembly GCF_008692025.1 of Phocoena sinus. Taxonomy (NCBI): domain Eukaryota; kingdom Metazoa; phylum Chordata; class Mammalia; order Artiodactyla; family Phocoenidae; genus Phocoena; species Phocoena sinus. The sequence continues at coordinate 121,538,663 of NC_045767.1, read as the reverse complement.
TCTACATAGATAATGATGCAGTCTACTGAGAGAAACACATTTATTTCCTCCTTTCCAATCTGAATGAATGATTCTATCTATCTATCTATTTATCTATCTACCTATCTATCTATCAGCTTATTGTACTATCTAGAACCTCTAGTTATAATTTTGAATAGAATTGGGGAGAGTGGAATCTTTGTTTTGTTCCAGATCTTAAGAATAAAGTATTAAGTCTTTCACTGTTAAGTATGATGTTTGCTGTATATTTTTCATAGATATCCTTTACCAGTTTGAGGAAGTTCCATTTTATTTATATTTAATTGAGTTTTAATTATGAGTGGGTGTTATATTTTGTCAAATACTTTTTCTGCATTTACTGAGTCTACTAATATGGTGTATTACATTACTTGATTTTCATATGTTAAACCAACCTTGCATTCCTGGATAAATTCCATTTGTTCATTCTTTATATCACTTTTCATATGTTACAGATTTTTTTGTAATATTTTATTAAGGATATTTGTATCTGTGTTCATGATGGATATTGGTCTGTAGCTTTCTTTATTTGTGTTTTCTTTTCATTCTTTTCTGTCTTTGGTGTTAGGGTAATACTGGTCTCACATAATTATCTGTGCGATGTTTCCTCTACATCATGAAAGAGTTTGAGAAGAATTAGTATTACTTCTTTTGTGAATATTTTGATAGAATCCACACTTGATGCCATCCTGCTTGGAGTTTTCTCCATGGGCCCGTTTTAAATTTCTAATGCAGAATCTTAAATTGCTTTAGGTCTTTTCAGTCTTCCTATCTTCTTGAGGCAGTTTTAGCAATTTGTTTCTAAGAATTTTTCCATTTCATCAAAGTTGTCTAATCTTTTGGCCAAGCTCACCTTTTTGTGCCAGGTGATATCATGGGTTATTGCTCAGGCTTGGACTGATCCTCCTTGGCATCCACTCATTTGTGGCTATGGAGGGATAGAGTATCACTGTACAAAGCAATGTCGCTAAATGGTTGTCCCATTTGGTAGAGACTAGGAGAGAATATAAGTAAGGCATTGTTCTTTGGTAGCTGTGGGCTGGAAAACATTCTGAGTTTAGTTCTATCCAATATACTAGTTTAACATTTCAGCACAAATCCTTGTACTTACTCTTGGATTGGGGACTTTGTAATGTTGAAATAGCATTTGGAAGTGGAAGATTTATCACTGTTGTTCTTGTAGTGATGAACTCAGTCTTCGTGGCACCTTTGGCTGTAGATCCTAATTATGTAAAAAAGAATGAGTAGCCATCAGGGGTGCAAACAATCACTAGATCATATCATTAATATTAACATAAACATCCAGTTACAACTTGAAGATTAGTTACTTAAAGTCCTCTGATCAAGATACAGAAATCCAGTGTTTTGATGTCTGTCTTTTGGTGAGTCATTTAACTACATTTTTAAAAGTGGAGGGACATTAGACTCTCCTACATGTCTGATATAGGTTGTTTCACTTGATCATAACAGTAATTCTATGAATTAAGTAGTAATTATCACAATTTTACGTATGATTCTGAAAAGTTATATAATTTTCCCACAGTCACAGAGAGCCAAACCTTTCTGATGTAAAACGTAGCAGCTACCCTAGAAAGGGGGTGGTAAGGCAGTGGTAGTAGCTGAAAGTGGTAGTATGATTCCCATGCTGTCTAGGAGAGAATTTTCAGGTAGGTGGAATAGCAGGGAGGAGAGAGATAACAAGAAGTAAACAGAATAAACTTTTAATTGTATTTAGTTCATTTTGGGGGGGCAAAAAGGAAATTCAGCAACAAAGAAAAAATAAGCTGAGTTTTCAAAAATAGCATTGGAATAAGATTACTTTAAATAATCTATATTTGCACAAATATTATAAAACAAAATGATTGATGACCTTCAGTCTTTTCAAAGTCTAGCATGGGGAACATTGAGTTAGTAAAGAAAAGATAGGCATGCTGGTTAGTGCACACTTAGTGTTAGCTAGATACGATGTTGGCTGGAGATGGGGGGAAGACAGTTTAATAGACTCCTACCACAAAGAGGTCTGGAAGCCTGAACTGCTGGTGCCTTCCAGAAGTGCCAATGAGCTTTCATTCTATGGCAATAAGCATCTATAGTGCAATGCAAATTCTTAGTGCACTTGAGAGATTCATGCTGGAGAAGTTTATAGTTTGCAGGAAGACCTCATAGACAGTGGGTAAATATGTCTTCAGGCAAAAAGCCTTTAGAAATTGATATGCTAAAGAAAGTGAATAAATTTGAATAGAGGCTACAGGATTGACACTGCATATGAGAAAGAATGAGTGAAAATGGTCACCAACTTCAGAGGAATCTTGATTAAATTGAGAGGGAAATACTTGAGGAAGAAAAGAAATGTCTTATTATGTAAGGAAAGCAGAAATTGATCTTTGTAATAGTATGGAAGTGGGAAAGTTACAGAAACTCAACACTTGAGGATGAAGGAACGTGGGGATAAAGATCTTGCTTCTCACTGGAACTCCAAGAACATATGCTTTGAAAACATCAGAACAGGAGTTCTTCTTCAGAAATCTTCAGAGAAGAATTCTTCTGCTGAGCTAAAATTGGAAACCATGAAAAAGCTATCCTGATGGGCTAAAGAATTCCCTTGTGTAAAGCAGACTCAACAGTCTCGGTGATGGGAAAAAATAGAATGTATAGCTAAGGAAGATGCGAGGAGCTGCCAGTTTACGAAAATACAAAGAGAAAAGGAGAATAACGGAGTAGCTGGGGGTACAACCCCCCAAATTTTATTTAGAGAATTGCTTATTATTAATGTGGAATATACTTCACAATTGAGAATAGAATTAGAGCCCACACTCAATTCAGGACAGGTTGTCAATTACACATGTCAATTAGGCCATGGAAGGAGACAGGAATGTTTTGAAAGTGATCCAAATATTTAGAAATATTCCTGGTGGACTATGAAAATAGAATAGAATGAAAGATGTATTGAATGAAAAGTGAAAAGAATGAAAAATGTGGAGACTGATGCTGCCACAGGCATAAACTTTCAAACTTTACTGGTGTACTAAATATTTCAAATCCTAATCTCAGAAGAAAAGAAAATGAGTAACCTACATTTATTAAAATATGAGAATCATAGTCTTATATTAACATCTTCTTGGGAAAATGTTCCCAATTGCACTTCAGGTTCACAGGTAGTAGATTCTGGACTTCTGCCAAGAAGTGATTGACACCTCAGAGCAAAAGGAAACCAATCTCAAAGCTGTTCTTTAAACTTATATGGTTTGCTCTCTTTCAGTTTTTCTGTCTGGCCATTTTCCCCCAGAAAACACTATATATCAGCAGTGGTCTACAGGTGTGACTCACACTGTTAAGTCTAGGTAATAATATATGTATTAGATTTGACAAACATTATTTTGCTTGAGCAATACTAATTTAAATCACAGCATCAAGATAATAGTGGCTTTACCTTTAGGACTTGTGTTTTTGAAATTTATGTTCTTTTAAGTCTTAGAAGAAGGTGGAATGTATGAAAGACAAAATATGAGGAATTTTTAAACCATATTGAACTTGAAATAAAGAATCAAACACAAGAGATGCTTGAGAAAGTCTCATCGATACCAGAGTGTAAATGCAGAGAAGAGACTTTGACTCCAACCAGAGCCCTTAATTAGAACCATTGGCTAGAACTAAGCAGAATGAGGAATATGGGCTGTTTTATAATTTGTCTTGGTATTATCAATGTGAGATTCATGTTGTATGTTTTGGGAGGTTAAATTTTTGGGAGTAAGCAACAAATGTGAACTTTAATTATATTAGGAATTTAAGGCGTGTTTACAACGGACTGACTTGAAAGGGAGGATTTATGGAGTTAAATTGCGAAGCAAAGGGGATTAAGCAGCTTTATTCCTTTGAAATTACATAATTTGACTTACAGTATTGTTTTGTCCAATATGCGTAACAAAAGCTTCTTGTGTGGTCACTTTGTCTTCAAAAATAGAATATGGGATAAGTGACTTTTTGACGAAATCAACATTTACTAAAACATATGCTATAGAATACTAGTACTTTGGTAAGTTACTTTGTTTATGTTAAAAAACACTTTTATAGTCAAATTATTTGGAGCTGCATAGTTTCTGAAAAAACATCAAATGAATGTCTTTGTGTTAGGATTACTGAGAATTTTTACAGATGTTATTGTGCATTGTAAAGCCCTCTGAGGGTAGTATTTTCTAAAACAATTGCCCAAGTAGCTCCATTTTCAGGCATCATTTTATGGGCTAGTGCTTCATAGAAATTATGTACCCATAGCAATGAGGGTAGTCTGGGGTAAAATTATTTAATATCCTGATTCATTTAAGTGACTTCTGAGGTAATATTAAAGAGCCCATAGAAAGACTGTGAAGGGCCTAAATGTTTATACCAATGATCCTAGGAAGATGTGTCAAAGCAGTGGCAAAGAATGGAAAAGAAGCTGCTTGAGGTTTTGCTCAGATTCTTCTGAACGCCTCCATTGGAGTGAAAAGCAGTACCTCAGAATGTAAATAAGTTAAAATGCTAAACCCAAGGGAAAAAGATGTGAAGGAATGTCGGCCAAATACCTGAACAATTCAAAGAGAACGTAAGACGTCGTTCTCTCCAGTACTCACTCCTGAGGAAGAGGAGCTCAGATCATGCAACCAGACTATCCCGGTGTCCCCAGAGGCTCTGGAGAAGCGCAAAATGGTGCTGGTGAAGGAATGTACGTAAAGTAGGACTATAGCTTTCAGTGGGAGACAAGAAGAGGGGAAAGTTTTATTTCTATATAGATTTAAATTTCCTTTTTCTTTTCCATATTATTTAGAGGGTAGATTAAGGTAGGCATTAAGGGTCCCTTGGAATTGGGTGTTTAGCAATGTCCTACCTCTTGCAAAACCATCAAGTACCGTGTAGTATGACCCCAGGAAAGTAGGCCCCAGCAGACTGCTGAGAGCTCCCTGCTGTTTAGGCCTGGCCTAATAAGGTGTTTAGGTGTCTCCAGATTTATCAATTCTCTAACCCAATTTACCAAGGTAAGCTCATATAGGAACTTGGGACTGATCCTAGGTCATGAATAAACACATATCTGTACTTAGAGTGGCTTTTTGCATTATATATCCCCCAAATCAAGTGGGTTGAGGTATTTGGTGCCCTCGGAGCAATGTAGTAGTTTTTTAATCCCTTCGTTCTTTCTTAGAGACGTCACTAACAAATAGATGTTGACTTTCTATTTCCTTAAAATCTATTTTAACAGTGTTTCTTGGAGCCAGAGCAAATATTGGTAGGAGCTTCTTCTTTATTTTCTCATATCAATTGATCCTATTTACCCATAAATTCTTACATAGGAAAAATCAGCAACAGTGCTTATGGGGACATTAAAAGCTTCTCAAACATTTGAGCTGCCCCTTTGGAAAAACTGTAATTAACAATTACAGATGAGGTTATTCCCAGCTTAGATGGAGGGTGCAAAAGAATTGCTTTGTTTGTTTTCCAGTTGTAGAACACATTCATTACTTATTTTACTATGAATAGAATTTAACTAAACAGAATAATGACTTATTTCAGTAAATTTTAACTGTACTACTAAAGTCCTAAGGGTTCAGTAGGGAAGCCTCACAGGCTTGGTGGTAAGAGAGAGAAATGGCTAGCAGTCCACCCTGCACATACCACCACACTGCTTCAAACTGGGAGGTTCAACTTCTATTTATCTGATATATTCACATTTTGGACTTTCGCAAAAGATTTTATGAGAAACGTTTCTGCTAATTACAAACAATTTTAGACAACAACTAATTGCATTAATTATGAGGGTCCTAAAATCAGACATTATCTGACCACACTGAAAGTAAGATGAACAACAGAGTAGGCAGAAATAACAAGATCTTGTGTTATTGTGAAAATCATGTGCTAATAATGTTTCTATACTATGCTCAAGAATATCACCTTTCACTTGGACTTATTTACTCTTTTTAAAACACAATGCTAACAAGTTGGTTGTGTGTGTTTATGTGTGTATGTGTTTTCCACTTAAAGGAGCAACCTGAAAGAAATAACCATTCATAGCAGTCTGGCAATCTCACCCAAAATATAGCCTAAAAGCAGGGAAAGAACCAGAACATGCACCAAAAAGGGAAAAGAAAGGCAAAAAGTTATAGAATTCTGTGACTATTTTGTGTAGGAAGGAAAAGTGCTATATAAGCACTGTTAAAACCTGAGGGGCTCACTATTAAATAGTGAAGTCTAAATAGTTGAGATTAAAATAGTAATACTCATTAAGTAATAGTTGATTATGAATTAGTTCAATAGAGAGAAAAATTAAAGAGCCAACTTTCAAATTCCAAATTGTTATTATGAATTTTGTGCTTTTTTGTTAAGTCATTTAAGCTCTCTGAAACTCAGTTTTTCGGTTTTTGAACAATTTTAAAATAATCTTTAAAAAATGATAATATATCCTGAGGTGTAGGCAAGATGATGGGGTAGGAAGACGCTGAGCTAACTCTGCCCACAGGTGCAGCAAAATTACAACTATTTACAGGAAAACTGTCTATGAAAGTCACCTGAAGACTAGCAGAAAAGATTTTCCACAACTAAAGATACAAAGAAGGAACCACAACAGGACAGGTAGGAGGGGTAGAGATGTAGTAGAGTCAAGACCCACACCCACAGATAGGTGACACACAAACGGGAGGATTATCACAATTCCAGAGGTTCTCCCCAAGGAGCGAGGGGTCTGAATTCTACATTGGGACCCGCTACCTGCATGTCCTACACTCCCAGGAAAATGAGTGCCCAGAACACCTGGCTTTGAAGGCCTGTAGGGCTTGTGTAATGGGAGAGCCAGAGGGCTATAGGAAACAGAGACCCCACTCTTAAAGGGCTCACGCAAAGTTTCACATGCTCCGAGTTCCAGTACAGAGGCAGTAATCTGAAAGGAGCCTGCGTCAGATTCATTTGCTGATCTTGGAGAGCCTCACAGAGAGAGAGGAAGCAATGCGGATTCCCCCTGGGAACATAGATGCTGGCAGCAAACATTCTGGGGAGCTTGTTCTACCATGAGGATGCTGGCGATGACAAGCACAATTTTGGAAACCTCCCTCCAGCCTTGAAGTGCCAGGGGCTTACCCACCCACCAGCAGGCAGGCACCAGTCCCTAGAGATCTGGGGCTCTGCCACCAGCTGCTCCGGGTCCCAGCCCCACCTGCCAACACGCTGTCACCAGCCCTAGGACTCCCCAGGTTGCACAGCAGCCACACTGGGACCTGGTCCTATCTACCAACAGGAAGGCACCAGCTCCAGCACCTGCTGGGTCACACAGCCAGCCATACCAGATCCTGGCCCTACCTACCAGTGGGCTGGCAGTCACCATATGAGTTACAGTTTGGCAGCCAACTGGCCTGGGGCCAGCTCTGCCTACCAGTGTGCCCACAGTAGTTGGTTCCACCACAACAGAAGGGCCCACACAGTCAACACAGGGGGCACCCCTAGAGCATACAGCTCTGGTGACCAGAAGGATGTGGGCTGCTGAGCCCCATAGGATGTCTCCTACATAAGGCCACTTCACAAAGATTGGAAAACATAACCAACCTACATAATACATAGAAATAAATGTATAGAGATAGGCAAAATGAAGAGACAAAAGAATATGTTCCAGGTGAAGGAACAAGACAAAACCCAAGAAGAAGAACTAAGTGAAGTGGAGATAAGTAATCTACATGATAAAGAGGTCAAGGTAATGATCATGAAAATGCTCAGTGAACTTGGGAGAAGAATGAATGATCACGTTGAGAAGTTAATAAAGAGTTAGAAAATATAAAAAAGAATCAAACGGAGCTGAAGAATACAATAACTGAAATAAAAAATACAGTAGAAGGAATCAACAGGAGATTAGATGATATAGAGGAACGATCAGTGAACTGGAGACTGAGTAGTGAAAAATCACCCAAGCTGAGCAAAAAAGAAAAAAAGAATTTTAAAAGATGGGGACAGTGTAAGAGAACTCTGGGATAAGATCAAGCGTACTAACATTCACATTATAAGGGGTCCTAGAAGGAGAAGAAAGAGAGAAAGAAGCAGAGAACATATTTGAAGAAATAATAGCTGAAAACTCCCCTAAGCTGGGAAAGGAAACATGCATCTATTTCTGGAAAGTACAGAGAGTTCCAGACAAGATGAACCTAAAGTGGTTTACAGCAAGAAACATAATTAAAATGACAAATATTAAAGATAAGAAGAGAATCTTAAAAGCACCAAGAGAAAAGCAACTAGTTACATACAAGAGAACTCCCATAAGACTATGAGCTGAATTTTCAGCAGAATCTTTGTAAGCTGGAAGGGAGTGGCATGATATATTCAAGGTAATGAAAGGAAAAAACCTACAACCAAGAATAATCTAACTGGAAAACATATCATTCAGATTTGAAGAAGAGATAAAGAGTTTTACAGGCAAGCAAAGGCTAAAAGAGTTCAGCACCACTAAACCAGCTCTACAAGAAATGTTAAAGGGATTTCCCTAAGTGAAGTAGAAAAGACCACAGCTAGAAATATGAAAATTATGAAAGTAGAAATCTCATTGGTAAAAGCAAACATACAGTAAATGTAGTAGATCAACCACATAAAGCTAGTAGGAAGGTTAAAAGACAAGGCAGTAAAACCATTTAGATCAACAATAAGTATTTAAGGGATACCTAAAACAAAAAGATGTAAATGTTGATGTCAAAAACATTAAACATATATATATATAGAGAGAGAGAATTATATATAAATCTCATGATAATCACAAACCAAAAATCTATAATAGAGACACACAAAAAAGAGAAAGAAATCCAAACATAACACTACAGATTGTCATCAAATCATAAGGGAATAGAGCAAAAGAAGAAAGGAACAGAAAAGAAGTACAAAACAACCAGAAAACAATTAACAAAATGAAAGTAAATACATACCTATCAATAATTACCTTAAATGTAAGTGAATTAACTGTTCCAGTCAAAAGACATAGAGTGGCTGAACAGATTAAAAAAACAAAACAAAACGAAAAACAAGACCCATATATACACTGCCTACAGAAGACTCACTTCAGATATAAAGACACACATAGACTGAATGTGAGAGGATGGAAAAAGGTATTCCATGCAAATGAAAAGAAAGCTGGGGTAGCAGTACTCATAACAGACAATTTAGACTTTTCTTTAAATTTATTTTTAAAAAACCACTTTATTGGGGTATGATTGCTCAAAGTGCATTAAACACTTCATACCTTAGACACATTTTTATGATGGTATATTTTAGAGCTACTTACTTCTTTTTAAATCCACGTATTATAATTTATTTAACCAAACCCCTGTAGGTGGGCTGTTGAGCTTAATTGAATTAACAAACAAATCAAGCTGAGCAACGTGCAATATTGCCCATTCAGGCTGGAGTTGCAAAATCGAAATATTTTCCTCCCTTTCATCTAAGTCTACACAGCTCTGGCCCCCACATTTTAGCAATTGAAAAAGTAATTAATTCTGACTGTTGGTCAGAAAAATGCACCGTCCAGAGCATTCTAGGAAGTCAGGCAGAGGGCAGCTTGCCAGGACACAGCCCTTCCAGTGGGAGTAGCATTCTGAACTCTTGAATGTAAACTTCTGGCAGTATTTACTCCACTTTGAGTTACTCAAAATAGACTTTAAAATAAGACTGCAACAAGAGATGAAGAAAGACATTATATAATGATCAAGGGATCAACCCACAAGATCAAATAATTGTAAATATACATGCATCCAACATAGCAGCACCTACATATATAAGGCAAATATTAACAAAAATAAAGGGAGAATTGACAATAACACAATAATAATAGAAGACTTTAACACCCCAGTTGCATCAACTACCAAAACTGAGTCAAGAAGAAATAGAAAATCTGAAAAGGCCTATACCAAGTAAAGAGATTGAATTAGTAATCAAAAGCTTTCCACAAAGAAAATCCCAGATTTTCACTGGTACCTTCTACCAAACATTTAAAGAATATTTACCATCAACTGTTTACAAATTTTTCCAAAAATTAGTAGAGACAAAAACACTTCACAGTGCATCCTATGGGGCTATTATTAACCCGATACCAAAATCAGACAAAGACAACAGAAGAAAACTACAAACTTATATCTCTTATGAATACAGACATGAAAATTCTTAACAAAATAATTGACAACAAATCTAGCAACATATAAAAGGCATGATATACCATCACCAGGTGGGATGTACCACAGGAATGCAAGATTGGTCCCACATATGAAAATCAATGTCATATACCATATTAATAACATGGATTAAAAACCGCATAATAATCTTAATACACTAAGAACAGCATTTAACAAAATCTAACACTTTTGCATGATGAAAACACTCAGCAAACTAGTAATATAAGACGACTTCCTCAACCTGATTAAGGGCATCTCTGAAAAACCTACAATAATATCATACTTAATGGTGACATACTGAAAGCATTCCCCTAAGATTGGGAACAAGAAAAGGAGCCCTCTCTCACCACTTCTATTCAATATGGAACTGGAAGTTCTAGTCAGGGCAAATAGGCAAGAAAATAAAAAGACATCCATATTGGAAAGGGGAAAGTAAAACTATCTCCACTTGCAGATAAATCTTATATATAGAAAATACTAAGGAATACACACACCACACACACACACAACTTGAACCAATAAATGAGTTCAACAAGGTGGAAGGATATAATATCAGTATATGAAAATAAATTGTATTTCTATACAGTAGTAATGAACAATCCAAAAACAAAATGGAGGAAAATGATTCAATTTACAGTAGCAATAAAATGAATAAAATATTAGGAATAAATCGAACAAAAGAAGTGAATGTCTTCTGCACTGAAAACTATAAACATTATCAAAGGATATTAAAGAAGACCTAAATAAAGGCATCCTGTATTCATGATTTGGAAGACTTACAGCTGTGAAGATGGCAGTACTTCCCAAATTGATCTATAGATTCAACTCAATCCCTATCACAATCCCAGCTGACTTTTTGCAGAAAGTTAGGACAAGTTTATCCTAAAATTCATATGGAAATTCAAGTGACCCAGAATAGTCAACACAATCTAGAAAAAGAAGAAAAAGTTGGAGGATTCACATTTCCCAATTTCAAAACTTAATGCAAAACTTTGATAACCAAGACTGTATGATTCTGGCATAAGAATAGATATATAGATAAATGGATTAGAATTGAAAGTCCAGGAGTAAAAACATACCTTTATGGCCAACTGACTTTTATCAAGGGTTCTACCATAATTCAAGTGGGAAAAGAATAGTCTTTTCAACAAATGGTGTTAGGACAACTGGATGACTACATGCAAAAGAATGAAGCTGGACATCTAACTCACACTATATCAAAGACTTTAAAAGCTGAAAGTATCAACTTCTTAGAAGAAAACAGTCTAAATCTTTGTGATCTTGAGTTGAGCAAGTATTTCTCTGATTTGATCCACTGCATAAACTACTAAAGGAAGCCAGAATATGTCACCCCAAAATATGCATCTTTGATATAAAATTATTTTAAACTGAATGCAATTAAGAAGTAGCAAATGCATAAAAATACCTCCCTTTTCTGCCTAAAGGCAGGATATAAATTTTCCTTTTACTGGAGACAGACTCATCAGTACAGAGAAGGTACCCTTATACCTTTCTGGTGGGAATGTAATATAGTGAAGCTGCTTTGGAAATCAGTTCCTCAAAAAGTTAAACATAGAGTTACCATGTGACTCCACAATTCCTATTCATTGTTGACCTGAAGCCAATGGACTGACAGATATTTCTCCAGCCAAGATGCACTTGAGATCAGAAGAGAATTGCAATTCAGGGTCTGCAACCATGGCAAGTCATGTGTAAGTTCCCACATGGCAAGGGAAGAAGAAATTTTTATAGAGGGGAAAAGGAAGTGGGGAGGGCGATAGGGGAGGGCGATAGTAAACAAAGAGTCCCTGACTTTTCATTGATTGAGTCCTTGCCAGGAAAGAAGAGAGTCTCTGCTTCCTGTTGGGCTCTGCTATTGTCTCAGGGTGTGAGAGCTCCCTCTTCTGGCCCATCAACTCTATTTAAAATACTGAGGTTTCTGTTCATTAATTTTTGAGAATACCCAAGAGAAATGAAAACACATGGCCACACAAACACATGTACATAATTGTTCTTAGCATCATTATTTATAATAGGCAAAAAGTAGAAACAACCCAAATGTCCATCAACTAATAAACAGATAAACAAAATGTGGTCTATCTACACAATGAAATATCATTCAGTAATAGAAAAAAATAAACTACAGATACATGTTATAGCATGGGTGAATCTAAGAACATTATGCTAAGTGAAAGAAGCCAGACACAAAAGATCATATATCATATGATTCCATTTATATGAAATTTCTAGAATAGGTAAATTTATAGAAACAGAAAGTAGTGGTTGCCAGGGGTTAGAGGAAGGATGGGGGAGTGATTGGTAATAGATGTAGGGTTTCTTTTGGGGGTGATGAAGATGTCCCAGATGTGTGCAGAAGCTTGTGAATATGCTAAAACCCACTTAATTGAATACTTTAAAAGGGTGACTATTATGGTATGGTATGATGATATACATAAAAGAAAAATGGTTGCAAAGCAGATACATTACTCACCTTCACCATTAACTGCTGTGGTTACTGAAGACAGTGTTGACAGCAGAGATGTTTCTAAGGGTTCCTTGCTGGTAGCTCCTAGATATATGACATTATTATTAATTACAATTTCATCTCACCTGTCATGGAGTAAAGAAAAGTAAGTCAAATCTGAAGGTGAATTAAAATCCTTCTATAGGTACTGGGTAAACCTTTGTCTATCTTTATTTTTCCATTTTCCAGCTTCTTTTGTCCAAGGTGAGGAATGTAAGTACTGAATGCTTGGGTGGCCCGATAAACACACACACACACTTTTGTATGAGGGGTCCCAAAAGCAAATTTCTACTGCAGATTGTTACTTAGGTCTCTTTAAAAGTGAATTATTTAAAATCATTTTATTTTTCCCAGTGGGAAAAATTACCTGGTCAATAGGACCTGGGAGTAATGTGCCTTTTTTTCCCAAAATAAGATTTCATTTTGTTGATTTAGTTGTGGCTTTGAAACTTCCAATAAACATAAATAATAAAGGAACTTGCAAACTCCTGTAACTAATTAATTTTTTTCATTTATGAAACAATGCATTGACTTCCCACTCTGCACAAAGCCCTCTCCTAGGCTTCTGAGGGCAGTACCTAACCCTTAGTCACCTCTTTTCCCCATGCCCCTTCCCCCGCTCCCTGCAGTTGCCACGCGCTCCGACTGGCCCTTAGTCATCTTTTTAATCTTCGTCGTATGAAGAATAATTCCTGGCGTAGAGTGAGCATGTAGTAAATGTTGTTTCAGATAAGATGGCGCTCATACAGGACAGGGGGACCAACAGAAGGATAAAGATCTGCTTTAAGTCGTGAACACAACTTACTGATTTGCTACTCATGGTAGCATTCCCTTTTCTCTTAAAACATGTTAGAATGTCCTTTTGTGATTAGGGCAAGGGTTCTATTTTTACTATGTGACATTCATAACATCTTGGTTCTTATATATACACATGCTATGTTTGAGGGAGGAGATATTTGGCTCTGCACAGTTTACCTAGTACTTTATTTTTTTATATCTTTATTGGAGTATAATTGATTTACAATGTTGTGTTTAGTTTCTGCTGTACAACAAAGTGAATCAGCTATGTGTATACATACATCCCCATATCCTCTCCCTCGTGAGCCTCCCTCCCATCCTCGCTATCCCACCCCTCTAAATTGTCACAAAGCATCCAGCTGATCTCCCTGTGCTATGCAAGCAAAGCAACTGACAAAGGAAGCAACTGACGAAGGATTAATCTCCAAAATATACAAGCAGCTCTGTTATTAATACAGTTTCACCTTGTGAGCTGTGCTGCTTAAGTAGGGAACCGGAATATTTAGAAAGATATTTTTATGACTGAGAAATGACAATTTTTCTTCTCTAAAAATAAACTTTGTATATGTAACCATCACAATAGTATCGTTCCCAAACAGGAAGTGACCCAAAGCGATATCATCGAAGAAGCCCACTGTGATCTCACGGTTCTGTATTCAACCCAAAATAACACATGAGTTTCAAAATAGTGAAATAACCTAGACCTTCATAACACAGATATGAGATTCCCAAATTATTTTCCTATGATTAATTTATATGGGTGCTACTAATTTAATTTGTTAAGGTAAGTGTCATGAAGAGTTAATCCTACCTTTAGCAGATATTTCAACTGTTGATTTCTCTGCAACATTTGGTGATGACGTTGTGTTTGATGTTGGTACAGATGTTTTTGTTGCAGAAGTTGATGATAATACAGGAGCAGCTGTATCTTTGACTTCTGAAAAAAGTAAATTGTGTTAAAGCAGTTGCATTAAAATTTACATTTATTTTGCCAATCAACAGCCTAGTATATTTAAACAAAGTAAACTGTATGTATACTACTGCATCGGCTATGGTTTTGGAATTAATTTTCTAATTGTAATGAATTCAGCCTTGATTTCTGTATTCATTCACTAACTCCATCTGCTTCTCACCAATGGCGTGAATTTTTAAGATGGTTGGCAGAATCAGTCTGTGGTTCTGAAACAAAATAATATCTGACAAAACTAGTGAGGAATAAATGTATGAGTTTGAAGCTTAACAATATTTTTAATCCAACTAAACTAACATTGTCCGATGAAATCATTAAATAGGCATTCTCTGGGCAGTGATATTTTACTGAATGTTTTAGAGCATGTTAAAGTTACTAAGTACTAAAATCTCAGTATTAGTGCCTCTCTTTTTGGTACATAGCATTTCTCTCTCTCTCTCCATATACTACATATATATCCTAAAGAGACAATAAATTTTAAAGAAATTCAACAATTGCAACAAGCCTACATTCTTGGGAATAGAGCCACCATAAATCTGCCTTTTCAAATGACTTATTTCTCTCAAAGGCACAGAAGTGAAGACAATACATTGTTATGTATATTTTATATACATATATATATATGTGTGTGTATATATATATTTTTTTTTTTTTTTTTTTTTTTTTTTTTTTTTTCAGTACGCGGGCCTCTCACTGTTGTGGCATCTCGCGTTGCGGAGCACAGGCTCCGGACGCGCAGGCTCAGCGGCCATGGCTCACGGGCCCAGCCGCTCCGCGGCATGTGGGATCTTCCCGGACCGGGGTACAAACCCGTGTCCCCTGCATCGGCAGGCGGGCTCTCAACCACTGTGCCACCAGGGAAGCCCTATATTTATTTTTAATAATTATTGTTTGGCAATAGAAAGCCAATATCTTACAATAATTCTTAAAACTTCCATTGCAATGTTATTTTTTAAAAGTAAAGTATGTAGGATTTAATTCTCAGTGATCTATGGAAAGATTTGTTTCATATAATATTATTGTAACTTATTGACATTTATATACTTTTTTAATCCTGCATTTGTTGGACTGGCCTCTGTATACTTACTGTTATGTTGCAGATCAAAAAACAGCAAACAAATGTTTACAAAGGATGTGGAAAAAATATTCCTGTTCATGGAAAGCACTATTTTTATGTTGTTGCTTTGCATACAGAACAGTTGACCCTTTAACATCTTGGGGGTTAGGGGTGTCTACCTTCCATGCGATAGAAAATCCAGGTATAACTTATATGTGGCCCTTCCTATCCAAGGTTTCTCTGCATCCAAAGATTCAAACAACTTCAGATTTTAGCACTGTAGTATTTACTATTGAAAAAAATCTGTGTATAAGTGGACCCACGCAGTACAAACTCATGCTATTTAAGGGTCAGTTGTATACAGAGTCAGTACAACAGGTAGTTGAGAGGATGGACTTTGAATAACAAAGACTCATGTTCAAATCCCAGTCAAACTGAGTATGTCATTAGAGTAATTGTATGTCATTTGTATGACTTCTCAAATTTAAATTTCATCCAAAATTTTCCTCTTTGAATCTGAGAAAAAAAACCCAAAAATCTTTCAAGTCATTGAAAAGCAATATTTGAGATGTCATGAGATAGAGTGTACTTCCTGTTTTATTTTATAGACTTGAGGGCCTTGGGAGTGTTTGTGCTTAGCGCTGACTTTGTTTACAGACAGCTCACAGAAATTGCTTGATGTATGCAATGTGTAACCGATGTGTTCCGCATATACAGGAATGACAGAACTGCTTTTTCAAGGGCTTTACCGAAATCAAGTCAAAAGCTTTTTTCACCTCTGGAGAAACACTTCACACCCTTGGTCTTACTCCCATCCTCTCCTTCCCCTCAATACTCAGCAGAGAAAAGGAACACAGCGTGTATGAGGTTACCTTTTCTCTATTAGTCATTTTGTTCTCACTATTTTTCTTTCTGTCCTAGAGTCCATGAGGTAACATTAAGTTCTAAGTTTAAACTGAGATTGAAGAAGAAGTTATTTGAAGAGGCATATACCCCATGGACTGGAAATTTCACCAGTAAATAACTTGAATGATCTCTCTCTGTTGACTTGCTAAATAGCAACAACCTTAATTTCTGAGTATAATCAACAACTCCAGAGATATTTTTCATATTTCTTTCCTCCCTCCCTTACTTTTTTCTTTCCTTTTTTGCCTCCACACATACTTATTGGGGAACTAATATGAAAAGCATGATTAGATACTGCAAAAGACTCTATGTTGCACCACATAGTATCACCCTTGAGTAGCTTTTAATCTGATAGGGAACATAATGCCTATACACAATAAATAATAAAGAATATTCTGTATGAGTTGTGTAGACCAGTGTTTTTCAAACTTCAGATTATGATACAATTAAAGAGTAATTTAAGTCTATTTAATACATTGCAGCCAGAGCTTTTTTTTTCCAAATGAAAGAGAAAAGAGGCAATATTAGATTAATACTGCAAATAATGAGGGTAAGTATTGTTTCATGAAGCTTTAGTTTAGCATTGTGTGTGTGTGCGTTTGAGAATGAAATGTGTGTTAATGCAAAATGTATCTCTTACTGTGATTCCAGCTAAAAATGTGAAAACTGTGGGGCAAGAAAAAGTTGGGGCAAGAATTTATAAGATAAAAAATGATCACCCTGGGCTTCCCTGGTGGTGCAGTGGTTGAGAGTCCGCCTGCCGATGCAGGGGACACGGGTTCATGCCCCGGTCCGGAAAGATCCCACATGCCGCGGAGCGGCTGGGCCCGTGAGCCATGGCCGCTGAGCCTGCGCGTCCGGAGCCTGTGCTCTGCAATGGGAGAGGCCACAACAGTGAGAGGCCCACGTACCGCAAAATTAAAAAAAAAAAAAAAAAAAATGACCACCCTGCTGGCATGAGCAAGGAATACTTCATGAGAGAGTTGACGTAGGAGCTGGAGCTTGAAGAGTGCGTAATATGGTGACACAGGAAGAGGAAAGAGCATGAGTAAAGGTCTGAAGTGGGAGAGTGAGACATATTTGAGGGCACTGCAAAGAGCTCTGTTTGGCTGGATTGCTGTGTACTATGACAGGACATGGTGGATGTGTCTGGTAAAATTCTGGAGACCAGATTGTAAAGGACTTTGAACACCAAGCCAGAGACTTGGGACTTTATCTGCGAGTCTGTGGGGAGACATATGAAGTGACCAAATGGAAATTCAACCGTAGGAAACACAATGGGGAAATAAGTGGGGCAGAGAATGAGAAGATACCAGTGGAACAGAATTGAAAGCCGCCATTTTTATGTTTACCAATGTGGTCGGCCCTCTTGAAGTCATCATGTGAGATCAGTGAGTTCTCATCCATACAATGACTTGAGGCAAACTACAACAAGACACATTTCTAGCTACTTATGTGGTAAGGCTGAAATGTGCTGTAAGGCTTCTCCTCCTTACCGCCCTTCTACGCATTTGGCCACGGATTTCCCTGAGTAAAACCTTAATCCATTAGCACTCATCAATGTCTCCATTACTAGTTCTTCAGATTGTTCAACAGAGAGTATTCCCTCTTTTGGCAAGGACTGACAAACAACCCCTAAGAATACTGAGCGTCACTATGCGCCAGGTAGTATGTGAATACTTTCCATGGATTATATCATTTAATTCTAAGACCCTACAATGTTTATACGCTTAGATCACCATTTTACAGAAGAGGATCAAAAATGGTAAGCAACTTGTCCATATTATAGGAAGTAATACAGTTGGAATTTGAATCCAGACACCTTTGACTCCGGAGAAGATACCCTGAAGCATCACACATCTGGCCATGGGAAGGTGGCTCCATGCCAAGCCCCTGCCCCACCTGCTTTCTGCCTTTGACGGAGTGTGATATTAAAAATGTGGAAGTGACTAGATGCACCGATGTTTTACCTCTACGTGCCTAGGATGAGGAAACAGACAAAACACCTCACTGTTTTTTTTCTTTTTTAATAACAAGCATTCATACTGTCGTGTACCTATACATAAACACACATATAAAATGTTTCCATGGTAGACTGAAAGCTTTAAAATATTTCCAATCTTTTAAAACTATTTATAATTGAAAAATAAAAATAGAGATTTACTGAGTTTAAAAAAATTCTGCAAATAGAAACTTTCTCTCCTCATACGGTGGAAAAGAATTATTCCCTGTAACTACCACTGTTGAAGGTTTTATTGACCAGGATTCAAGTAACCATCAATTATGCTTTTACTGTGTTATCTGTAAATCTCTTCCAGGTCTGATTTGATCTCATAATAAACCATTGAGGAAAATGGTTAATTCTGAAGTGTTTTCATAGGACACTGTGAGGTAGCATTTCCCCTCTCTTTATCTCCAAAGTGATTAAATAATAATTTAACAAGGAGACCTGTGCTTCACAGCTTTGCTTGTGCCAAACCAGATAGTGCTGCTTTTGGGAGAAACAGATGGCATTTCATCCTGACTCTACCCTATATCCATACACTCCAACTGAGAGAGCACAAGGGATGCCATAGCACCAGTTTCCTATGCTATGAAAGGATGAAGCATTATTGGGATTTTAATAAAATAACTATTTTAATTATAAAAATCATAAGAACTTTGAGAATTCAGTTTATGGCTAGAAACCAAGATTCATACTTTCTCCTGTTTTCAAATGATCAAGTCATCGACTCCAGTCTTCTCAGACATGCTTTGTAATTACATTTAGAGGTAACTCACGAATAGTCTCTAAGAGTTAGAATTTCACCCATCCTCATAAGGAGCAATTGCTTCTCCAGCTTCCTTTTTCCTACCAATTCTAAAGTCCACTGAAAATCCACTACTAAAGAAGATTGATCTTCCTTCTTCTAGATCAACACCAACACTGCGTGACAGTAACTTAGAATTCTAGAACTTGAGATCTGGAAAGAACTTTTCTAAAAGATCTTAATGTAATAGAAGTCCTACATTTTATAGCTTAGAAAATGTATGAGTTTAAGGTAGTTTCAAAAGATCATAGCACCAATTAGTAAAAAAGTTGATTTTTTTTCTAATTCTACCATTTGGGTACATGGAATGCAACTGTGGCAGAGACAGTGCTGAAGTTTCCCTTTGAAAATATTTATTTTGCTAGTTTTAACCATAAACACAATTTCAGAAGAAGGTTTTAAGTTCTTTAAGGAAACAGAAGAACGGTTTCTTTAGAAATATATAATTACAGTAAATTCAAAATGCTAACTACTAAATGGTCTTATAAACCTTCAAAGTACCATTATTAGGTAATAATCTCATCACCTAGATCAGCTGCTCTATGGAATTGATGGTAAAGTAGCTAATTTTATGTTTCAATAGCTTACAACATACTATTTCTACTACTTCATATTGTCTTCATGCAATGCCATCTCCCATATATGCCACCCCTTAGGCTTTTAGGAACTTTATACAGATTTTATCTTGAAATAAAGTAATTGTCAATTTTCAGTTGTCATTTGTGGTTGCTTCTCCCCTATGTATCATGGCTTATAGTGAATAGAGATCCACTTCTTAACGTTTGTATGTGATGGCAATGCACAAATTGGGGTATTATAAATAGTGAGAAGGTCCTTTTTCATAGTACTTTGTCAGTAGTTGCTAGCATTATAATTTTTGTTCAACATATACCCTATATCTTCTTTGTTAGAAAAGAGGTAGCAAAGAATTAGCAGAGTTTAAGTGGAAAATTTCAATTTTCCCTCACCCATTAAAAATATATTAAAATGTTAATTACATAGCATAATATACAAAATTTATATATAAGTAAAATATATTTCTATAGTAATATAATAAAAATAAATAAATGAAATATGATACCACTTTCATATTCCCATCAAAAGAGAGCCTTTGTGAAAGACAAGGCACCAACTCCTCTTGGCTATCAGTGTCACAGCAACACGTTTTTCCATTAATGGTGATCCTTGCTCTTTTATACAGCACAGGTCACTTTGGTTCATTGCCAACCAAATTAAATGAAGTTAATTTTTTTCCTCAATTAAAATAAAACAATAATTATTACATGATGATGTATTCCTGATGACTTCTACTTGCATTGATCTAAAAATTTCATGATATCTTATATGAAATGTATAAGTAAACTACTAGCCAATGAGTAACATACCTCAATAAACGTTTACTAAGCATCTATTCCAATAAGACCTAAGCAAAAATTAAAAATATGTTTTTCCTAGAGGATCTTAGACTTTATTTTGATACTCAAGCTATACATGCATGGAACACCTATAAGGTTATGCTAAGGTGCCATATAAAAATGGTGCTGTATAATTAATGCTATGCATAGCTCATTCTATACAAGTGAAATCAAAGTAAGGTGATGTCTCTCTATGTGTCTAGGATAATGAGAATCATTTTCTCCGTGGAACAGATTTCAAAAGGAATCAGATAAATGAGCACAAGAAGGAAAGAAAAATCATGCTTCATGGTAGAAAAAGAAGAAAGGATATTCAAAGAGAAGGGCAAAGACAATAGTGCCAAATAAAACAGAGGCTATATAACATAAGGCCTGAAATGGGGCCTTGGGGATATTAGACACTTAAAAATAGAATCTTTGGGGAGAGGAAGACAGAAAAATTTAATTTTCAATGAAGACATCAGAGCTAGTGGCAACTCAAAAAAAAAAAGGATTTGAAGTTTACTTTTTCGATTAAAGCTAACAAAATACTGTAGTGAGCACAAAAGGTTTTAGAATGCTTACCTTTCCTAGGTGGAATGAATTTGGGGGATAAGTTAGAATAAAGACGAAGATGGAGAGAATGGACTTGAGGACACGGGGAGGGGGAAGGGTAAGCTGGGACGAAGTGAGAGAGTGGCATGGACATATATACACTACCAAATGTAAAATAGATAGCTAGTGGGAAGCAGCCACATAGCACAGGGAGATCAGCTTGGTGTTTTGTGACCACCTAGAGGGGTGAGATAGGGAGGGTGGGAGGGAGACGCAAGAGGGAAGGGATATGGGGATATATGTATACGTATAGCTGATTCACTTTGTTATACAGCAGAAACTAATGCAACATTGTAAAGCAATTATACTCCAATAAAGATGTTAAAAAAATAAAAATAAAAAGAAGAAGATCTCATCTCTCACAGAGAGGAAAATATGCAGGTAAGTGGGAGAGAGCTATGCCTTAAAGACGAATCTCCTCGGGTTGCCAGCCATCTGTGAGGTGGGGAAGGAGTGCCAGGCCTGGCAGGCTCGAGCATGGACAGGTGTCTCAGCCACCTGGCCCCTCTGGGGAGAACGGGAAGGCAGCAGTACATTGGCGAGTTTCTTAAACAGAAAACAACAATATCTGCAAAATGGACCTGAGAATCCAAGGTGTTCTGGCTGACACACAGGTGGAGCCTCCCAAGGCAAGTTTCCTCCACTCACCCACGTGTCAGGTTTGAAATTATGGGGCAATGCAGGTATTTTTCCTTCACAAAATAATTGTGATTCTTTAAAACTCAGGTTGCATAATAACAAGATATTTGAGATTGTGGACTCTATTATAAGGGGACTTTTTGTATACTGTATCATGTTTGGAAAGTTTCAGCTCTTTGAGGTATAAAAAAGCAAAGGTTATATTTAATATTTATAGGAGTGGGAGTATTAGGGGAAAGGAGTGACCTGGCCATACTCCTGGGCTCTTAGATCAACCATCCTCAGATCCCTCCTACCATGCTCTGCTCTGACCCCAGAGAGGAGCTGTGATTCTATGGCTCAAAAAGCATCTTCCCAGGAAACAAGATGCTTAGGCTTTGCAGGTTCTTGTCGGCACCAGCAAACCTTACAAGCAAGTCTCTTGGGCTTGTCTCAGGAAGAGGATCAATCAAGGGCCCTCTCAGTCCTGGGAGGAACAGCACTGCTCTGTCCCTTGTCTGGGCTCCATACAGGGGCAGTGATAACGGAGGAAAAGGTGGTCCTCTTCTCTCTCTAATGGCGCCCCCAGCTTTCCTCTGAGCTTAGAATGTCGCCACTTGAAATCCTGGGTCTTCACTACAGGCTCTCCTGGCATTTCTTCAGGAACAGGGAAGGTCTCACTAGACACTTTCCACCAGCAGTGACATTAGAAGAGTGATTGACACACATGAAATGACACCACGGGAGGTGGAAGGACACACAGCCTTGGCAATTGTGACATCAACTAATTATGTAGCTGTGTGGGCCACTTCACCACTTGGGGCCTCAGTTTCCTCTCTATGAAAAGTGTCTGTTGAACAAAATCTCTTCGACTGTAAAATTATATTACCTGTAAGATTAAATTACAATGTAAATATCCATTATGGCAAATAATTGAGCGTAAGTTGCGTTTCTACATACCAAGAAGGAGGCTTGTACTTTAGCAGTTATATACAAAGGCTTTATAGAGTTATAAACTCATCACCTGGGAGAAATCTAAGCCCCAAAAGGCATTCTGTATTACAAGGGAGAAAATGATTATGTTTATTTGCAATCTGATAATGTTAACTGGACAAAATGTATTTCCCTTTAGGGTGTTAGTCTACCCAGAAATAGAGAAAATGTGAAAGACAAAGTTTGGAATAGGTATTTGGAATACTTTGTGTTGAAACTTTTTTTTTTTTTTTTTTTTGCGGTATGCGGGCCTCCCACTATTGTGGCCTCTCCCGCCGCGGAGCACAGGCTCCGGACACGCAGGCTCAGCGGCCATGGCTCACAGACCCAGCCGCTCCGCGGCATGTGGGATCCTCCTGGACCGGGCACGAAACCGTGTCCCTTGCATCCGCAGGCGGACTCTCAACCACTGTGCCACCAGGGAAGCCTGAAACTTTTCTTTTACATAGCAGAACAAATGATGAAATATTTTATATAGGTAAACTAGCATCTACGTGAATGAATAGAGCTCATATACAATAAGCTAGACAGCTCCTTCTCAGCAATGTGTATGTGTAGGTCTGTGTGTGTGTGTGTGTTCATGTCTACATTTAATGAGTGACAGCTGAGTTTGTAAAAAAGTCTACAGTATTGCATTTGAAGCTAGAAAATGATATTTGGCTGACTTTGAGATGTCATATTTATCACCTCATCTACTCTATTTTTGTCTTCTCTAAGTGTAAAGAAAAACTCTCTGATTTTAAATGCTTTTTAATTTGTATCTGTTGAAAGATGGTAATTTCAGTTATTAAGGGGTAAAATAAAAGGACAAAATGTTATTTCTATCTTCTGAAAAGTCAAAGACAATCTTTTCTTGCCCTAAAAAGAATTATTTGAAGTGACAAAAAACTTTATAAATGACAGACATTCCAAGAATGCAAACATGCGTAACAATAATTGCTTTCACTGACATCATTTGATTTTAACAATTTCATAGAACAGTAGAACAGACAATACTGTTATCTTCATTTCGTAGATGAAGAAACTGAGGTCTGATTGTGACTTGCCAAGAGTCACAGTTACAATTACCTTCTGCAGCAGCGGAAGATGTTAGAGCCTTGTTTACACTCAGATGTTCTAATCCCATCTTTCATGTGCTTTTCCTCTACATTGGCTAGTCTTAGAACTGCAATGTCACGTTTGTGGTTGCAGTATTTCTGTGCTACTATTTGGTATTATTTAGAGTACTTTAGAGCACAATTGTTTTTCTCATATTGTTGCTAATAATTATGAAAACAAATGAAACTAATTAAGGTAAATTACTGAAAGTAGAAAGCGTTTGTCATCAGTAGTACCTCCAATTTTTGTTTTTGTTGACCAGTCACATCATCCATCAGGGATTATTAAATAAAACAGAGCAAAATCTCTTCACTCAGAGTTATATCTTATCTTGTTCATCAATAGGATATTAGTGTGAAACAACTTTATTAAAAAATTTTAAAGTAAGAAAGTCAACTTTTATTGTAATATCATATGACTCAGAAAATTTATGAAGGGCTTTCTAAGACATGATTTTTTTCAGTGTCCTTTATTTGTTAGCTCTGGATTTAGGGAAATGATAAAAAAAAATTTTTTTTCCTTTCTTGTTTTGGGGTAAAGCAACAGTGAAATAGTGAATATATTATTGTTCAGTCTCACTTTTACAGCAAAATCACCAATTAATTTACATTGATCACATCAAAGAACTATTTTGCCTTCTTTATTTCATTTGCATCAAATTATTTTTAGCATATATATTCAGGGTCTCCTGTGAATGCAAGAAAAGACACTAAATAAATGAAAAAAATATCTTAGCACAGAATAAAACAAGGGGCAGTGTAGTGTAGGAAGTAGGTGACCGCAGGTCTCCACAATTTACCAGCTATGTGACCTTATGCAAATTACTTAATCTCTTTAGCCTCTGTTTTTAAAATTATAGAAACATAGGGTTTCTGTGCAGAGCAAAACATTAATATATATAAAAGCTTGAGAGATGCAGCTAACATCTAGGTTACACTTGAATTTATCCTGATTAAAAAGTTGATGACGGGCTTCCCTGGTGGCGCAGTGGTTGAGAGTCCGCCTGCCGATGCAGGGGACATGGGTTTGGGCCCCAGTCCGGGAAGATCCCACATGCCGCAGAGCGGCTGGGCCCGTGAGCCATGGCCGCTGAGCCTGCGCGTCCGGAGCCTGTGCTCCGCAACGGGAGAGGCCACAACAGTGAGAGTCCCGCGTACCAAAAAAAAAAAAAAAAAAAAAAAGTCAATGACATGAGATACATTTTAGAGCTCTACCAATAGGTCAGACAAATTGATGTTTCTTGCTTATACTGTCCCTAAATACTTGATTAACTATGTACAGTGCCATGTCCAACACAGTCAGTAAGTTCAAGCTAGTAAAGTCTTTCTAAATAAAACGTAAGCTCCTCCCTAAATCATAACCTGATTCTCCCAATTACATCCTAACTTGGACAACAACTTTGCCAGATTTTATAAATTATTTTTAGTATTATCTTTTTCTGATATCCTTATACCATTTCTTTTAAGAAATTGTGATTATAATAATGGAACAGAAAGATTCCAGGATAGAATAAAGAAAACATGAAAGTCAGTTTCATGTAGTAGAAGAAAGAGGTTTTCCATGTTGCTGTTCCATAGGTCCATGGTTGCTGCCATGTGGTGGGCATAGTACTATTGGGATCTACAGAGTTTCAACCAGGGATCGCTGAATCTATATTCAAAGTAAATATTGTCTGCATATTGAAAAAAAATGATTCACACATATATGCTACCATTTTAAAATTTATATAGTTTCTATTGTGATTAATGAAATACAAATGTTTAAAAATTGCTAAATATTTAGCAGCATTCTGTCTTCTCAATTAGTGGGTGCAATTATTATCTTACTGGGTAGGGGTTCACAATTTCCATGTAAATGAGGTACTTCAAAACATTGGGGGACCACTCCTTTGTGGATCTTAGTATGTCAATAACAGTACAATTTTGTTTATTTGACTGATGACTTTATATAGCCTCACAAACTGAGCCGGAATTTGATATCTTGTCTTATCCATTCCCTGCAAATAATTAGGGTCAGTCTTTAAACACCCATGACTCATACTTTTTAATTAGAAACAAACAAGCAGCGACTTACAGAGAAGGGGATTTATAGCTCTTTGTTTCCAATATGTGCCGGCTCTAAGTGCTAGAATAAAAGCATACTTTTACTTTCTGTGAATCGGTTTCTCCACACTGGAGATGGAAAAACTGCTGTTTTGCTCAGATGGAACCACACGCCCAGTAGAAGCCTATAATGTATTTATATAAGAACAGAGAAGAAGTCATGGTATCTACTTTCTGATTTTGGAGACTAGCTTTTATATGGTATATTTTCCAAATTAAAAATATTTTGAACATACCTTTAGGATGCCATCAAAGAGTCACTTGTGATGGGTTAATTAAATCTAACACATTTAAAAATAACTCTGCGTGTTGTGGGACAGATGCAGCCTTTGGAAAAAGAAAGAGCTTACACTGAACATTGCAACAGATTTTTGTTATTTAATAGTAGGCAACAGACATGTTTACAGAATATGTTTTCAAAGCCTGGTTGGAAAGTATCTTTCTGATACATTCAGCTCTGCTGACAATGGAAGAAATCAGGAAATCCATATTTAAAGAGAAGGATGACTGTATACTTTTATTTCTCAATCAACTCAAATTTGCCTCATCATTTAAAAGTAGTGCCCTCTCGCATAATATCATTCAAATTTAACTAGAAGAAAGAACCATTCCAAAATCCCTTCCCAAATGCCAAGATGACGACTAGGATGGAAAATTTGTTCTTATCTAAGAGCAAACAGTCAGGTGTACACTTGTCAGAGTGATTTTGGAAATTCAAAAGGATGTCCAAAACTATAAGAAATGTAAGATAAAGAGCTCGAGAGAACTGAATTGTTCTGCCCAAGAAAATGGAAATGATCTGTTGTTTTTTACCCTTGAGGGTAAGAGAGCAGAAGATTTGGGGGAGGAGGAGAGAGAATAGACCAAGAAAGAAGGTAAAGCATCCAAAAGACTTTCAAGAACGGAGATACCTAAAACACATTCTTAACTTTGCACCACTCTGTTGTAAAACCTCCCTTCCTTCGGTAAAGTCACCTATTCCACATGCAGTCTGCAAATACCCAGCAAGACTTTAGTTAAGTGGATCTTTCTGGGCATGCAGGAAAGAAAGGAGAACTACATTTTGGTTGTTGCCAGTGCAAAGTTAAAGAAAATGTCACAAGAAACCAAGTGGAGTACAAAATTTGAAGGATGCAAGAAGGTGGAAAGAAAGGTGAACATGAGAACTCAATCCTCCCTCCACCACGAAAGATTTGAAGAAATGGGCCGCATTGGGCTTTTTCCCAGAGCAGCAAGTAAGTCTATAATCTGAACATGTTTTTACATTAAAGGTGGAGATATCCAGTAGCTATCTGAATTATATAAAATTATTTTTATTTTATTAAACGCTGTTTACCAGACTCAGAATCAAATTGGCTGAGTCACAGTTACGTGCTTGCTGCAGAAGATAATTGTAAATTTGCTCTATAGCAAATTATTCCAGAGTTGGCTATAAATTGTTTGCTTCACAAATATGGCAGGATGGGTAATCAAAACAAATAGACTACGGAGCTATAGGACAAGCACTTCAATGCAGCAGCGATAATTACTTAAATCTGAGATACCACCATTATTAAGTAATGAAGTGTTTTCTAAGTGTGAAGGTTACCATTAGATCGCAGTTGACATTTATCTGTAAACTGATTTTTCTGGTTTTGAAGATGAATTCATGCCAGAACAATTAAATTTACTTTCCTAACAGCGATATTAATGAGAGAAAACCAATAGATGTAATCTCGCATTATTATTGATACATACTTAGTTTCTCTTATCCAGTATGCCTGAGAAGCATGGTGCTCTGTATAACTAAACATTTTTTTAACATCTTTATTATAGTATAATTGCTTTACAATGGTGTGTTAGTTTCGGCTTTATAACAAAGTGAATCAGCTATACATATACATATATCCCCATATCTCCTCCCTCTTGCCTCTCCCTCCCTCCCACTCTCCCTACCCCACCCCTCTAGGTGGTCACAAAGCACTGAGCTGATCTCCCTGTGCTATGCGGCTGCTTCCCACTAGCTATCTATTTTACATTTGGTAGTGTATATATGTCAATGCTACTCTCTCATTTCATCCCAGCTTACCCTTCCCCCTTTCCATGGCCTCAAGTCCATTCTCTATGTCTGGGTCTTTATTCCTTTCCTGCCCCTAGGTTCATGAGGACCTTTTTTTTTTTTTTTAGATTCCATATATATGTGTTAGCATAGGGTATTTGTTTTTCTATTTCTGACTTACTTCACTCTGTAGGACAGACTCTAGGTCCATCCACCTCACTACAAATAACTCAATTCCGTCTTTTTATGGATGAGTAATATTCCATTGTATGTATGTGCCACATCTTCTTTATCCATTCATCTGTCGATGGACACTTAGGCTGCTTCCATGTCCTGGCTATTGTAAATAGTGCTTCAATGATTGTTGTGGTACATGACTCTTTTTGAATTATGGTTTTCTCAGAGTATATGCCCAGTAGTGGGATTGCTGGGTCTTATGGTAGTTCTATTTGTAGTTTTTTGTTGTTGTTGTTGTTGTTGTTTGCGGTACGCGGGCCTCTCACTGTTGTGGCCTCTCCCGTTGCGGAGCACAGGCTCCGGACGCGCAGGCTCAGCGGCCATGGCTCACGGGCCGAGCCACTCCGCGGCATGTGGGATCTTCCCAGACCGGGGCACAAACCCGTGTCCCTTGCATCGGCAGGCAGACTCTCAACCACTGCGCCACCAGGGAAGCCCCTATTTTTAGTTTTTTAAGGAACCTCCATACTGTTCTCCATAGTGGCTGTATCAATTTACATTCCTACCAACAGTGCAAGAGGGTTCCCTTTTCTCCACACACCCTCTCCAGCATTTATTGTTTGTAGATTTTTTACGATGGCCATTCTGACCGGTGTGAGGTGATAACTCATTGCAGTTTTGGTTTGCATTTCTCTACTGATTAGTGATAACTAAACATTTTTATTAGTTTAGAATCATTATGTAAAATATACCAGAATAATCAATTTTCAAGCAATTCTAATAGCATTAACATTTATCTGTGTATCTCCCATTACTAGTGCTTGACAATAGGTGTTTATTAACTGTTTATTATATGCTAAATATAAGTTTTACTGGAATAGCCAGAATCTTCAAACTATTTTAATTAATCTATCACTTTAAACTAAAAATAGAAAATACAAACTTGGGTTGAATTTATATTGAACGTATGATCTACTATTGAAACTTCATACTGAAATAAGATTTCTGAGTTTAAATTTGTTGCTGCATCATTATTCCTTTATGCTTTATTACTATTTGTAAACATTTCTCTGCTTTTTTTGTGAACTCAACAGTGTTGAATGCTGCATAAACTTGGATTTATGATTTTTTCCTGATATATGGGTCACTTTAAAATCTGGGAAGAATTTATGGGGAATTTTCTATGTTTTGGGCATTTTTCTTATTTCTAGTGAGACTTCTGTAACATTTGAAAGGATTACACTTCCTATTCTCCTGGGTGATAAAGGTTGAAGTGAAATATGTTTGTTAAAATTCAGAAGAGTCACTTACCAACTATAAAAGTGTCTTTAAAACTCTTGTGCATTTTAGCAACTTCCTAGTGAGAAAAGAAAAGCTGGCAAAAGGAAACGCCATATTTGGTTATAGCAGCCTCCTAAGGTTTAATCTCTAGTAAAGTGTGTCCAAAATTTCATTCACTCCTGTACAAGTTTTATGAGCTTATTCATATTCTCTACTCTATCTGCTATTGGTTCCTTACTCTTTTTCTTAAAATCAACTCACTTAAAAAATTAACTATAAAAATAAATACTGTAGGGGCTTCCCTGGTGGCGCAGTGGTTGAGAGTCCGCCTGACGATGCAGGGGACACGGGTTCGTGCCCCGGTCCGGGCGGATCCCACATGCCACGGAGCGGCTGGGCCCGTGAGCCATGGCCGCTGAGCCTGTCCGTCGAGAGCCTGTGCTCCGCAATGGGAGAGGCCACAACAGTGAGAGGCCCACGTACTGCAAATAAATAAATACTATGACAAAATTCATATTCTATAAAGATATCATTGACTATGATTGTTCCATGCTTGAGTCCTGCTCTCCCTATGTTGAAAAGTGAAATTAATGAGTGTTATAGCAGAGTAAGACATAACACCAAACATACACTTGTATAACTGTAAGTATCATAGAGATTTGAGTCAATGTTGTTTAATTCCATTTATGCCTAAAATTATCTCAAGTACAACCAGTTGTACCCATTACACACCCTGGAAATACTGCTTTAGGTGAGAGCCTTTTAAGGCCACTCAGTCTTTTTTTAAAATATATATATATTTATTTATTTATTTTTGGCTGTGTTGGGTCTTCGTTGCTGCGCATGGGCTTTCTCTAGTTGTGGCGAGCAGGGGCTACTCTTCATTGCAGTCTGTGGGCTTCTCATTGCAGTGGCTTCTCTTGTTGCAGTGGCTTCTCTTCTCATGGAGCTCTAGGTGCGTGGGCTTCAGTTGTTGTGGCTTGTGGGCTCAGTAGTTGTGGCTCACAGGCTCTAGGGCACAGGCTAGGTAGTTGTGGCACATGGGTTTAGTTACTCAGTGGCATGTGGGATCTTCCTGGACCAGGGCTTGAACCCGTGTCCCCTGCATTGGCCGGCAGATTCTTAACCACTACACCACCAGGGAAGTCCCCACTCAGTAAGTTTTAAAGTACCTTGTAATGTCCTAAATTTTAGCTTCTCCATATGACAGAACGTCAGCCCAAACTCCGTTTTTATCCTTCCCTTTTTATCTCATACCACTATGCGTTATTCCCATCTTTCTTTAACAATCAGGGTCAAAGCAGCCCAAAGCTTAGTATTGTTTAAGGGACTGATAATACAGGTAGAAACTAAGGGCTGAATAGGTGATCAATAATTATCTAACGTCTCAAATACCTATGTGGAGAAAATGTTATACAGTTGATCCTTGAACAACATCGGGGCTAGGGGTGCTGACCCTCTGTGCAGTCTACACATAATTTATAGTCTGCCCTCCTTCTCCACAATTCTTCCTTATCCTC
This sequence comes from Phocoena sinus, assembly GCF_008692025.1. Taxonomy (NCBI): domain Eukaryota; kingdom Metazoa; phylum Chordata; class Mammalia; order Artiodactyla; family Phocoenidae; genus Phocoena; species Phocoena sinus. The sequence goes on along the minus strand of NC_045767.1, from coordinate 121,507,584 downwards.
TGTATTTGAGGTTTTGCATCCATGGATTCAACCAACCTCCAATTGCATAGTACTGTAGTATTTACTATTTAAAAAAATCCACCTATAAGTGGACCCACACAGTTCAAACCCATGTTGTTCAAGGATCAACTGTATAAAAAAAAGGGGCCATATGACCTACAATAATCCAGTTAGAATCTAAATCAGGTTTTTAAAGGAGAGTGTGTTGAGCTGCATTTTTAATATCTTGGATAATAGTAAGGAAATTTGCAATATAAAAATAATTATTATTCATTTACAGGACGAAGTTTAGTAGGAATAAATATAAAGTAAACAACAAAAGAGCAAATGCAAAAAATGTGCAAATTTAGTAAAACAGGGTAAAAATAAGTACATCAGAAAAAGGTGTAAAGGCAAAGGAAACTCCAAGCAAGAAATGAATAATTAATATGATACTTATCATATTATAAAATATATTTTATAAAATTATACTTGCAAATGGAACTGTGTGACGAGATCGTGCTATACAACTAAGAAGTAACTATTGCTGTTTTGCTCAGTAGTGGTTAGATTTTCATTATAACATGAATTCAATTTACATCTCTGCAGTTTAAACAAATAGGAGCAAAATTGTCAAAGAACAGAAACTTATGTGAGTAAAGAGGTAAATTGAATTCCAGGAGGAGAAGAAAAAGGAGTTGGAATGACTTACTCTTTAATCTGAGGAAATAATATCTGAAACTAATTTAATCCTCTCTAAATTTGTTTCTTTAATATTATTTGTCTCCTTAATTTCCCAATACGTGAATGAAAGTTAAAAATTTCACCCTTTTGTTTCATTAGATGAAAAAATTCGGTAATTATTTTACTAATGTGCAGAGAAAATAAATGGACAAATACAGTTCACTAACAAATTAATTCTCATGTAAGCATATCATGAAATGCAAATGGTAACTATAAACCAAATTAATTAGTAAAATATATCTGCCATGAAAATAACATGATAACTTCCATAATTAGAATGTGTAACTTTTTAATTATCTATGTTGGAAGAACAGAAAAAACTATATGCTTATAAAATTTATTACTGTTGGTAGTAGTAATATAGTATCACACAAAAGGTAATAAAGCATCATTCTAGTTCTATCTACACCAGTTCTTCAATGGTAAATTAAGGCTCTCAACTTTATGAATTTAATAGGCAAGGATGTTGCCAATATTAATCGAATATTTACTGTGGATATAGTTTAAGAGAAAAGAATTTACCTTGCAATCTAGAAAAATTCCCTTGATACAAGATGTTCGTTCTGTTCATCTGAGTGTCAAAAACTCAAATGTATTTCAAATTTTATGTGATGACACTTGCATTAGCTATCTATTGCTGCACAACAAATTATTCCTAAGCATGTGTCTTAAAACAATAATCATTTATTGTCTCTCACAGTTTCTGCAGTCAGCTCAGGGCTTGATGGGTCTGGAAAATCCATTTACAAGGTGGCTCATTCCCCTTGCTGGCAAGTTGGTGCTGGCTGTCAGTGGAAGGTCTCAGTTATTTTCCACTGGGTCTCTCTGCCTGACTGTTCTCACAACGTAACACGATGGCTGGCTTCCCTCAGAGAGAGCAATCTGAGAGACCTCGGTAGAAGCCATGTGTCTTTTACTACCTAGCTTTGGAAATCACACATCACTTCCACTGACTTCCAGGATTCACACAATTCAGTCCTAAGTAAGTGTGAGAATGGCCCACCCAAGTGCTTAAATACCAAGAGGAAAGGATCATTGGAGGCCATCTTGGAGACTGGCTACCACATTACTTACAATTTGTTAGATTACTTTCAAGTACAAAGATTATTCAATTTAAAAAAAATAAATTTTTGTATTCTGGAAGAAACTTCAAAGTTTTGTTTAAAATCTGAATCTACCCACTCAAATTTCCCATTACTCCCCAATAGATAATCTGGTTTTCTATCCCTTAAACATGGCGTTTTTATTTCCTATTCTGTAGCTTTGTTCGTGTTGTTCCTCCCTCTTCTTTATTTAATAAAACTTTTATAGAACATGGATAATTTTTTTCTTTAAAGTTCAACTGAAGCTGTAGTATCTGCATGAATCCTTATTTATTAGTTGCATCTACAGTGACTATCCTCTCCTCAGAATTTCTAAATATGCAATTCTTAAATCACACAATTGAACATTTAATGAGTCCCTTTTCATTCATCTAACACAGATGATAACTGAATGCCTACTATGTTCTAGGACTGTGCTAGGTGATGGCATAAAATTAATTATTTATTTCCCTTACGAGTCCAAATAATTCACTTATATATCTTATATTTATGATACTGATATTTAATATATGTTTTGCAAGTATATTCTTCAAGTTGTTAAATGTGTTTTTACTTTTTTTTTTAATGTCCCCAAGTATATATTTTGTGTGCAGAAAAGGTTTTGTAGAGATTAATTTAGTTTTGAAGTTAATATTCAGGGTTTTTTTTAATTCATGTAATAAAAAGTCTATTTTTCTCAAGTTTTTAAGTTCAGTTTACAAATGTTATTATTCTACTTATTAATATAGAAAGTTTAGCAATCACTTAGGGTCTCTTTAACATTTAATCCCATTTATATATTTGGTTAATTAAACTCCCTTAAGTATTTAAAACTCTATTTATAAATTGAAAATAGTTAACATATACCAGTTTGCCTGCATTTTAGGGTTTTGTAGAGATAATGTATGTAAAAGTACTTTGTAAAATCTCAATTAATATGCAAATATGGCATTATTGTTAAATTATAAAGTCAGATGTGCCACTTTGTTGAAACGATTTTATAGAAAACAAAGCACATGGCTTTGCTTATAAGTACTTTTAATAAATGTTTTAACAGTTTTTAAATATGGTAAAAAAATTTTAAAGTACTTCTCTTACCCTGAGTTAGATGGAGATAGGAGAAAGTCGAATCTGAATGAAATTAAAGTCCTAAGGAGGATTAAACACTGCTCCTTCTCATGACAGCCTATCTGAAACACCAAGAAGCATACAAAGCAAGCTTCAATCTAGACTTCAGAAGGCAGGTCTTAGCCTCACAGTAAGGACCTGGTGGAGACCAGAGATCTTGAGGTACACTAACATAAGGGTCAGGCTTCAGTCTAGTGGGGCAGATTTACAAATCAACTACTCAAATTAAATATGATGAATGCCTCTGACTACTAGATAATCCCAGGTAGAAACATCTTACAAAAGGCTACCTCAATGCAAGAGGACAAACCTGAGCAAAGGCAAGTCTTACGTGAAAGGCTTCTGACCCTAAGTAAGTAAAGGTGAATGGCAACCTGCAGTAAGAGAATAACAGAATGAGACTGGGAGGAAATCAATAATAGCTAAATTAAAACTTTAAAAAGTACACAGTATCTTCCCTATTCATAAGGGATTTGTTCCAGAGATGTGAGGGAAATGGGGAACTTGCAAATAGTGTATGATTAATGACAATAGGGATTGATTTGCTAAAACAAGATTGTTCTTGTCACAAAATGCTTCTGAAGGCTGCTCACGTTTCTCTCCATAACTTTTCGTGGTATTTCTTAAGGTTTCCTCTTTTTTCTCTTAGGATCTCTTTAATGACAGTAAAAGTTATTAAATATTATTTGAATGCACTTTTTAATTGTTATCTGTGACAAAACAAGAAGTATTCATAAAACACTTCTGCAGCATAACAAGTACAATGGTGTCTCGAGGAAAAGCACCTATGCAGCTTGAGTTACAAAGTGAACTTCCTGTTTTTTTCTGCAGAATACCATTTTTACTCGAAAGGATGATTTACAAAAGATAGTTATTTATTTATTTATTGAAATACAGTTGATTTACAATATTATATTAGTTTCAGGTGTACAGCAAAGTGATTCAGATATAAGCAGCTTTTATTTTTCCTTTCTGATTACTTTTTATCTATTTTTCTTGTTTTACTGAACTAGCTAGCATATTTAGTACAGTGTTTTATAAAAGTAGCATTGCTGGGCAAGATTGTTTCATTCTCATTCTCAAGCGAAAGCTAACATTTCTCCATTATGTATAATGATTGCTGTCGTTTTTGAAGGTACCCTATCAGATTAAGAAAATCCCCTATAGTCTTGTTTCCTAAATGTTTTTATCAAGAAGAAATGTTGAATTCTTAAAAGTGTGTTCCCTGCATGTGTTCAGATGATCCTGTATTTTTCATTTTTATTGATTTGCTTCTTTTCTCCTTTTGCTTGATTAGTATTGGCAGAGGTTTAGCAATCTTATTAATATACACATGAATTCTTTGCATTATATATTTCTTTTCTATTTCATTAACTTTGCTTTTATTATTATTTTCTCCCTTATACTTTATGTGGGTTTACTTTAGCCTTTTAAAAATTATTTTCTTTCTAATGTGTGCATTTAAGACTATAAAGTTTCTTCTAATTACTGGTTTAGCTGTATCATACATATACTCTTATAAAATATTTTATTTCCCTTCATATTCAAAATATTGTTCTAATTTCTATCATGATTCTTTTCTCTATATCCATAGGTTTTTATAAATGAATATCTTCATTTCTAAGCATACAGAAATTTCACTGTTCTAATTATAATATTGGTTTATAGCATGATTACAATAAACTCAGAGAAAATACACATCCAGATCTTTAGCTGTTTCAAAGGAAATGTTGGTGTAAGACATCTGGCACAGTATGTGAACATTAAAGTTTTAATCAGGTACCAAAATAGGTAAAATTACAAAGGGGTGGGATAAATCATTGTATGCAGAAGTTCAAATAAAATATCCGAAACCTGTCTGTGAACCCTTGAATCTCTTTACCCACTGTATAACATAAAAAGAATAAAAGTGTGGAGAGATATATACATATTATTTGAGTAGAGGTCATCTTTGCCAAATACTTCTTTTGAATCCCATTCCAACTTCCTTCACCCCTAAGGAGCCAGGCTCGTCTGTCCCCCTGCAATTCAAACCTACCTTACTATGTGGTCCCTACAGCTGAAAGGCATAGTGGCCTTGGATCTGATTTACCCCAGGAAAATCAAGAGAATGAAGGATTGCTGCCTAGCTGCTTTGGTGTAGGACCAGGAAGGTTATTACTATGTTGAGAATAAGCCTACCTGAGCAAGGAGTGTTAGAGAAAGAGATATAAGACTGTTTCCTGTGGACCAAATGAAGAGCGAGAATGAAAGAGTGGGCTGTTTTGAGTCCTGTTCCTTGGGACTGTGTGGAGAGTTGGACACTTTAGCATCAAGAAGCTCTGAGGTAACACAGGATTACCAGTGCTTTGGAAGGAGTAACCACTGAACTCCCAGACTAGGATCCATCCTAGGATCCAAGTTGCTGCATGGGGAGACAGGTCCAAAAGCACACCTTTGTGGAACCCATGAAAATGCACCATTTGGTTATTGGTTTTAACCATCTTCCAGGCTCTGGGCACTACGTATGGTGCCAGGTCAAGTAATAAGTTTCATTCAATTGTCTCATTCCTCTCTTACCCTGCTCCCAATGTGGAGTGGTCAGAAAGGGGCTGGAGAGGGAATAGGGAACCAGAAAATAGAGAGCTTGTAAAGAAGCCACTTGTAGAATTCCATCTGACACAGGTATGAGCTACAGGAGAGAATTTTCAGTTATGATTTTGTATCATATATTCTAATTTTAAATTGATAGCCTCTGCAAATTTTGTTGTCCACAGAACTGTCCATTTCTTAAGAGTAAGCAAAAAGTCATGGAGCTTCAATATTTTTATTAAGGGCAGGAAGTTTATGTTCACCAAATAAATTGTAAAGAGGTGATGGGAAAGAAAAATAAAGTAACATTTTAATTGTATGCTATGATTTGTTGTTTCTAAATTCTTTAAATTATTTTCTAAATTTTATGCTTTCTCAAGACTGTGAAACAAGAGTACTAATCAGGGCTAAGTTAATTATTTATAGCATATTGTAATAAAAACATTAATCTTTATGAAACATAAAAAAGAAAATGGTGACTGGAATGTCTTTAAAATTCTGAGATTGAGCTGGCAAGCCTAGTTAGTTGTAGAAAATTGTTCCAGAACCCTGTCCTTTCAAAAATCTATTGAACCACCACGCACACGGCGATAGCTTTGCAAATTGCACACGTAATGCTTAGATGAAATCCTACAGGTGAAGGGATTAACCCTATGCCCACATCTGCAAAGCAGCAAATGAGAGAGTCAGATTGGGTGGAAGTGCACATACTTTTGTAGGAATGAGAACATTCCCCAATTTAAAGGGGGCACTTATTACTCAGGTTTAACCGAGTGCTGCTGTGAGGAAATATGAAACCCAGAGTTGCCAAAGGAGCTGAAAATAAGATTTTCTCTTTCTTTCTCTGTCGCCGTTGTTGTTTTGTGAAACTTGCTGATTTTTAAATAGTAGCCTGTAGTCATAAAACATTGTGTGGCCAAACAACATACTTCTGGCCAGTTAGATATCAGAGGTTTCTAGTTTGTAAAACTCTGGAAGAGAGGCTGTTGACTTCTTTCTAAAACTTATCTTATCCTGGTTTATTAAGAAATAGCAGGGTAATGACCAGTTTACAGATTTGTTTGTCATTTTCTAATACTGGAGGTTTTCCTGTATATATTGCCCAGATTCATAACTTCACCGCTTCTCCATTTCTCTTCATGCTCAAATGCTAATCATTTAATCCTCCCTACCTTCTCAAATTCCTCTGGCTCTTAACAGTTCTCTGGGAACCAGAAATACTTGTGTTTGGATTATCAAACACATCCTGACCCCACTTGAAACTTTGATAGGACTACTATAGCTGTTTCCCTAATCAATCCATTATTCAAGGTGGCTAATTTTCTTGAGCAGCCTATACAGCAGAGGCTCATGGTCTTTTGGTATTAATGAAAACAGAAGGGAGATTAATAGCAGAATGGAAAGCAATCAATAAGATCTACAATGAATAGGGAGTAAAGACTCTCTCCTTATAAAGAGATGGTCAAAAAAAGCTGGAATTTAAGCCTATGTGACTAGGAAGATTTCAACGTTTCCACTAATATTTGTCTTGGCCAAATCAAGTTTCCTATTATCCTAAACTAGTATAAGTAAAAAAGAAAAGAAGAAATTAGGTTATACTGAATTAATACCAAAATTTTCCCTGAAGGCACTACACCCTAGCACTTTTCTGAAAGATAAACACCTCCAGACACCTCTGGTTATCTTGCAGGTATGGGACACTGAAAAGAGCTCAGATGACTAGTCACAAACTTGAGTCCAGTCTAGGATTTCTCAGAGGGTGTTTCAATGTACAAATATATAAAAATTATCTGCAGTAACTGCTGGAAAAATAGTTTTCTGGGTTTTACTGAAAGGGAGCGGCCTGGAGATCACTGGGAAAAAATATTTTAATAGATATTTTAACATTGAGGGCTACTGCTTTGAGTCACTAAGTGCGAGTCCTTGGGATTTTCTCCTCTGATAATGAGCACAGATAACACCAGCTTGGCCAATCCCCTGGCTAATGTCAAGGATTAAATGAGATATTTGATCAGTGAAAGTGCTTTGAAAAATTCAGCATTCAGCCAAAGCAATGGATGGAGGAATGAACTGGCAAGAGATTTAATGATAAGAAAGAAATCTACAAGGTATTGGATCTGTAAAAGTGGCTAGAGGGCAGATGGGGAAAGCTCCTCCCAAATCATTAGAGCATTTAGAATGTCTCCCCATCTATTTGTAGTGAGGTGGATGGACCTAGAGTCTGTCATACAGACTGCAGTAAGTCAGAAAGAGAAAGACAAATATCATATGCTAACACATGTATATGGAATCTAAAAAAAAAAAAAAAAAATGGCTCTGAAGAACCTAGGGGCAGGACAGTAATAAAGACCCAGAAGTAGAGAATGGACTTGAGGACACAGGAGGGGGAAGGGTAAGCTGGGACGAAGTGAGAGAGTGGCATGGACATATATACACTACCAAATGTAAAATAGATAGCTAGTGGGAAGCAGCCACATAGCACAGGGAGATCAGCTTGGTGCTTTGAGACCACCTAGAGGGGTGGGATAGGGAGGGTGGGAGGGAGACGCAAGAGGGAGGAGATAGGGGAACATATGTATATGTATAGCTCATTCACTTTGTTATACAGCAGAAAATAACACACCATTGTAAAGCAGTTATACTCCAATAAGGATGTTAAAAAGAAAAAGAATGTCTCCCCATCTCTCTATCAGCCTTCCTCCACTTTTCATTCTTGACCTTTCTCCATCCCAGCCCCTTCAGAGAGCCTGTCTCTCTATCAGCCTCCATCACTTTCTCCATCTCTTTTAACCTCATTTTTCCTCTCAATCTTTTTCTGATGTCAGAAAATTTCCTTCTCTCTCTCTCAGTCCTTTTTTCTACCCCTCCCTCAGCCAAGCCAAATACAAATAATGCCATGTAGAAAAATGGAAAAAATATCTTTCATTGGTACGTACTCTGAGAAATGTTGCTCACGGCAGAGAATTGGCTTTTTCACATGCAAAGAAGTTCCGTTCTAACAGCCCTATCTGAAAATTCCCAAAGGAGGTAAACATTAGGGAACAGAATTGAACATCTTGCTCCAGAATGAACATATTTAGGAATCACAGAATGAAAATGAAGCAAGATAACTTGAGGCGAAATGGGCGAAATGTACAGAAATTGCTCGCTCCAGGAAGATCATACAATTGTAGATCCAGGAGAAAACTTCAATATCGATTAGTCAAACCACATCATGTTATAGATGGAGAAATGAAAGTCCTGAGAGGTTAAAAAAAAATTGCTTAGCTCAGTCACACAGCAAGCTTGCGGCTGCTGGTGACGAAAGCCAAAGGGTCTTGGCTCAGAGGACGGCGCACCCCACACGGGTGCACAGCGTTGGTCTGTGACACCAGCCAGAGCTCAATGCGAAAAGAAGGGAAGAGAGCATCTTATATTCCAAATATATGGAAGGAGCTACAGCAGGTTTTCTTTTATGTAATACGATCGTAAAATGGTTCATGCGTTGTAGGACTTTTGTGTTTTTATTTGACAAAGGAAAAAGCTGTTAGTCCCATGTCAACTACCCAGATGGCATTTTGATTATTTATTGATCAGTGACAATTTTAAAACCTGGGAATAATTGAATTATTGGATACCTTTACTTCTGAACAGGATTAGATAGGATAAAGTTATTTATTCGACCTTCTGAACCAAGACTTCAGGAACAGAGAGGTGACTTCTGTAATCAGCATGTCTTGAATTTCCATAATTTTACATTTTGTTCTAGTGGGGGTAAGGATTATTCTGAGCTAAATGATTCAGGATTACCTGATGAACGTTCAGTGCCTGGAATAAAAGGATACCAATTTTTTCTTGTGAGCGAGACACAGGAATGATTCAACACTTGCCTTCAGATAATCACGCCATTCTTGTGTGATTTGGACAGTTGATGTAAACAATGTTTCTGCTATTCATACAAATATAAGACAGGTCAACCTCATAAAGCAAATCAAATAAGTTCAGCCAATGAAGAGAATGACACTCACAGCTTCTCCACAACCCAGGCCAAGGATAAAAATAAATATTGTGGGCTTCCCTGGTGGCGCAGTGGTTGAGAGTCCGCCTGCCGATGCAGGGGACACGGGTTCGTGCCCCGGTCCGTGGAAGATCCCACATGCCGCAGAGCGGCTGGGCCCGTGAGCCATGGCCGCTGAGCCTGCGTGTCTGGAGCCTGTGCTCCGCAACGGGAGAGGCCACAACAGTGAAAGGCCCGTGTACCGCAAAATAAATGAATGAATGAATGAATGAATGAATGAATGAATATTGTCCTCAAGTCACTGAAAACAAAGCCAGGAATGCCTTGGGGTATTTTCAACTCTACTGACTTTTGAAGAAATACAGTTCTCCAAATTAAAGCAAGAGCCAGTTGGTAAGCATCACCTATGTGTTCAAAGATAGGTCATGGGGAAAACAATGATCAATTATACATTGTCCTTGCTTCCAAGGGATTTATGTTTAGTTAGGTTGTAATGGACTCTAATAAGGGTTTTTTAAATGATTGACAACATTGTCATTTTTCTTCTACTTTGCAAGTCTATAGAGTTTTAAACATTAATTGATATAAAACTTGCACCCAACAAATGAGGCCTTCAGAAAATGAAAAAGAAAAAAAAAGTTTATAGATTCACATAATTTAATTATCTTAATCCCAATAATGCAATTACCATTAATAAACCTTTAAATTAGTTAATTATGTGCATTTAAAAAGGTGATTCTCACTTTTTAAAATTGGATTTGCAGGGGAGAGATAACTGGGGGATGTCTCACTGTTGGACAGAGGAGTTGTCAGAATAGCCTTGAGCTGACAAATGCAGGAGTGGCCTCTCTTCCCTAGGGAAAGTGTGTGAGAGTTCAGAATTTATGTCCTCATACTTGCTGAATGCCCTAGGAGGACGATTTCACAGTTCATACCACACATACACACACACACACACAAATCGTTCCTTTTCCCACTTCAATTAAAAATAAGTTCGGGGGGGGAAGGGGAAGCTGGGATGAAGTGAGAGAGTGGCATGGACATATATACACTACCAAACATAAAATAGATAGCTAGTGGGAAGCTGCTGCGTAACACAAGGAGATCAACTCGATGCTTTGTGAAGACCTAGGCGGGTGGGATAGGGAGGGTGGGAGGGAGGCTCAAGAGGGAGGGGATATGGGGATATATATATACATACAGCTGATTCACTTTGTTGTACAGCAGAAACTAACACAACATTGTAAAGCACTTATACTCCAATAAAGATGTGGGAAAAAAACATAAGTTCAATGTGTGATACAAATGATTTTCTGTGTTTTGTGTGTGTGTTTTTCTTAACCTGGGCATAATTTCAACACATGGCAACTTGAGTGTGTAGCAGCCATAAAAAAATATGTAAAGGTACATGGCTAAAAGCGCAATGATGGATTGGCAGTTAAAGGCCCAGACAGTAAAGAAAAATTCTCAAATTATGAAGTACATTCCTCTTCATCTATTGATTCCGTGAGTTAAATGTTAGGTTGCATATTAATAACTGAATTTTAATAGTGATTTATGACTTACAGAGCATCTAAAATAGGTTTTCCAATGATCATTTAACACCAATATTGTGTCAACAATTATCATTTTTCTCATTTTTAGATAAAGAAACTGAGGGTAACAAGCATTTATTGTCTTGGCCGGCTTCAGCATACTAAGAAGCTGGATCCAAAGTTGGTTGGTTCTCACATTAAGAACAAAGTTCCTTCCACTAACCTATCCCACCTCTAAGAGTAAGCAATGCTCAATACTTTAAGATAAGAAATAATATTTGAGGTTGTTGACTATTCTCAGACTAAAATGTTAGAATTTTCATTAAACACAAGTACAATTTTGCTTATTAATTTGAGTGATTAGTTTATACGGTGAGTTAAATAACTTACAAACCTAAAATCATCTTAGATAATATACCAGTCTGTATATGTCAAATTGTGCCTGTATATATTATGATTAAGAACATAACTGGCAATCGTATTTCATTCCTACTTCAATTCTATTGTGAAAAATTATGTGCTGGTTTTTCTCTTTGTGAGAATGAACATTGTAATTATTTAAATATTTGCTGATTCTAGATTGGAATCAATTTGGCAGTAAAGTAGTTTGTCTAAGGAATGGGATATTACAATCTGTAGGATTCTGAGTTCCCAGACTCAGCAAAACATAATAGAGTCATTATATGCTGGACACTGTTCTCAGTGTTTTTGTGTATTACCTCACACGATCCTCCCAATACCCCTATGAGGTAAGACTGTACTCATCCCTATTTTATAGCTGAGAAAGCTGAAGGTTAAGTAACTTGCCCGAGTTCACACAGATAGTAAGTGGCAGAGCTGGAATTTGAACCCAGACAGTCTGGCTCCAGAAGAATTATAGATGTGACACTAAGTAATTATTTCACTAATAGTTATTTCCTCTTTGCTTCTTTCCTTCTCTTCTAAGTCCCATATTAGCTACACTGACATCTGTATCAGAGCCAAGAACATTATTTTTTTCCAACCAACATAACAGTGAGTAGGTAGGGAAATGACTACAACTCCTTTAACCCATCCCCTAATAATTAATTGAATCCAGGATATTAAGTGGCTAATTAGCACTAAGGAGAAAGTCACTCATAGCACTGTGGTCTTAGTTTGCCATTTAGAGGTGCTGAAGGGGCTATGAGAGGCAGCAGTGCTTCCAGACGACTCAAGTGGAACGTCTCTACCCTTATTCTTTTGATCAGAAAAACTCAACTTATTGCAGTTGTACTGCACTGGAAGATAGCAAGCTAGAAGGGAAGATTTTGAAGAATAATATTCTCTGATTTGATTTTAAGCACTGTCACTCTAGGATAACTTTACACTATCTCCAAGCCTTGGTGTCCTAATCAGTAAAATGGGAATGACAAAGCTGGCCTTGAAATGTTGTGATGGAAGTAATGTGTGTAAAGTGCCAGGTACAACACATGGTAGATGTCAGTAGATGTTGTAACAATACATATCTTGGTTAACTTGGACCAGACCTAGTTGTGATCTCCATTTTTCTTTTCTTTTCTTTTTTTTTTTTTTTTTGGCCACACCCTGCAGCTTACAGGATCTTAGTTCCCCAGCTGGGGATGGAACACACACTCCCTGCAGTGGAAGTGTGGAGTCTTAACCACTGGACCACCAGGGAAGTCTCCATTCTCTGTTTTTTGACACAACTAATTTAGGTTTAGGCCAGAATATGACTGATTAAACAGAATAAAAATCAGTTTACATTTCAGATGAGCAGCACACTAAGAATGAAATCAATGGCATTGACATTTTTGACTGCCAGCCTCACAACATAGTTCCTTATTGACTCTATACAGACAAATGATTGCCTTAGGAAAGGACCTGCTTAGAATATTGTTTAACTTATTCAACAAAAGCTTTATCGAATTTTTTCTTGAAATGAAGAGGAAGAGAGGTAGTGAATATCAATTAGAATATCAGAGAAACTCTGGTATAATGTATATATTATCATCCAAACCAAAATGTTCCCATCAGAAAATAATCAATCCTGAATTTCTCCAAAAAGCAGAGCCTGAGACAAGGGTTTGTATGCAGTTTGTAAAGGAAAGTGATCTCAAGAAAAGGAGTAGACAACTAAAATAGTGAAAATGGAGCAGCAATAGAAGAGGAAAGCATTTATTCACTGGCCCCATTCTTCTTTTGGGCAAAGCCTGTCTCATAGAGTGCTAAGGCTCCTGCACTTCTAGCTCAGATACACAACAGTGCCAGGTGGGTTTCTGTAGGTGAAGCATGCCTTAGTATGAGAACAGGAGACAGGAAAGCAAGAGATACTCATTCACGTGAGACAAGATACTGTCAAGCTACACCTGAGAGGTTGCCATAGCAATGGTTAGATTAAAGGCATCCAGAGAGGATGTAGGTGGCTGCTTCTATTTAGAGACTAGTTATGATTATCTCCACTGATATGTCATTCTACAAGACACAAAACCTCTATTCAAGTTTAGAAAGCTATTTTTTTTATGGTTGCCGAAATTTGGGAATCATATAGTGGCCCTTCTAGATGTGATTGACACCACTAATGTTTCCCATGCTACTATTGATATTGTGTGCAACAGCAGAAAAGGAAAAACGATCTTACTTGTTAACTAAAAGAGCTTCTTTTAACACTCAACAGGCATTATTATCCTAACCTGACAGAGCTATAACGACCCACAGGAATTCAGTAACAGGAATGGAGACATTTACTACACAGGAATTGAATGGAATGTCGTTTAGAGTAAATTCCTGCTTTGACATTCAAGGTTTAGAAAAACACATCTCAAATTGTTCTCAGAGGTAAAGAGGATGTTGGAAAGTGATGACTAAGAAAAAAAGAATATAAGGAACTTGGACTAGATAATTATTCACAAGTTATAATATTTACCTGGAGCTTGAAATATAATGTCATCAATGAAAAGGAAAGGATGAGCAACTATCCAGTAAATTAGAAGCTTTTTGAAACGTTCAGACGTTCATCTTTTTTTCTCAATATCTGAATAATTACAATCAGCAAGATAAAATTGCCAATTTGCCAGTGACAACTGTTACGAATCTCTTAAAAATAAGAATTCTAGAATGATCACTTCTACTTTTAAAGATCATTGAAGAAAAAAGGAGTAGTAAGGAAAGTATGCTAAATAAAAGGCTTGGAAACTTTTCCCATTGAATTTGTTTCTACACTGATTCACTCTTTCTATAGTAGATCACCCACTTCAGGTAAGATCTATTGATAGTGACTAAGCTAAGAGGAAGTAACAAGTAAGATAATCTGCTCTGAAGCAGTACATATGTTACTTAAAATAACACATGAATTAATGATGTACGATATTTATTTAATTTTTTTCCAACTTCTCTTATGTGAACTTTGCTTTTAGAAAAAAAGCCATTTTGTATTTTTGAGAAATTGGTTGGTAATAAGGTTTCTCCTTGAATATTTATAACCATAGAAGATATTACATAAAGTATTTGATACCCAAAAAAGGAGAAGTAGAATCAATTGTATTTAGATATTCTTCCTCCCAATGATTATAGTCAGAGTAGTTTATTCGTCCAGGTTTGCTGTAAATTACTGTCACCTGGTACTAGGTTGTCCACCTACCCCTAACATCTCTTCTGCTGGAGTTTGGGAATTGACTTACTTTGATAAGAAGCCCCTTTCCATATATTTGGCTCGCGCTTTCATAGACAGGAATCAAAATACTCCACTTGTTTTCATGTTATGTTCTGTGATTCATACCTGTCCACAACTCTTTCACAAGGATAAGGTAGTAAACAAAAAGTGATTATCAGAGGAAGAAATTAAAAATGGATAGGCAACTATATCATTCATTTATGCATTCATTCAGCTTATTATATCCTTATTATGTGCTTAGAACTGTTACTATACAGACTATAATAAATATGACCCTTACTTTCATGGTGCTTATAGTCTGGTACAGGAGATAAGATATGCACACAAATAACTAAGATAAAGTTGGAAAATAAGTGCCATAAGAGAGTTACAAATATGGGCGTCCAGCAGAGAAATAAATTGCTTTGCTATGTTATTAATCTTCCAGTGAGTAGGACAGGACTAAAATCTCTTGGCAGACAAGTGTAAAGAACGCTCATCCCCCACCATCACCTCCAGAGGCATTCCATCTACCAACCAGACAATTTTAACCTACCATTGGACATCTCTATTTGAATATCTTATTAAGACTTCGAACTCACCACGTCCAAAATCAAGTTCATCACTTTCTCCCAAAACCATCTCCTCCTATCTTTCCATACGTCTGGTCCCAGTCCATTTCCCTACTTCTATTATTCAAATAACACTCTACATCTCAGTCGCTGTCTCTCTCATAGCCAGTCAATAATATGGCGTCACAAACTTTCTATTTCTTTAAAGCTCTTCCCTAGACCCTTCTTTTCATTTTATGGACAGACTTTCAGACTTGGAATAACATCTGAACCATTTTCTTTAGCTTTTCTCTCTCCTGACTGCAATAGTCTAATTATACCCTGTTGACAGATGAATCTTCTCAGTTTATGGTCCCAATCAGATAATTCCCATGCTCAAACACATTTAGAGAATCCAATATAATTAACTACCTGAGTCAATATTACTCATCCTGGTATTCAACATATCCTGAGCTATATTTCCAACCCTTAACCTCTGTCCAATCTGTGACCTCCTTACATTTCTAGACTGGAAGATACTGAAGTTTTAAAGTTCCTATTCAAGAAATTCCATCCATCCAACCTGTTTCTCAAGTTTCAAAGTTTATCATAATTTCCACTTTTATATGAAGGCTTTTCTGATGTTCCTACACCCAAAACTAAGCTAGTTGTGAATTCTCCACAGCATTCTTTATTTACCACTTAAGACTTACGATGGAATCAAACTTGTAATTATTTGGCGCTCCTCTCTCCCCACCACTTCTAGGACAAGGGCTGAGTCACAGTGATCGCTATAAACCTACAGCGTCTAGCACAGTGTTTGTCTTAGAGGATGTTCAATCCATTTTTTTTTTTCCATGACACCGAACGTTCAATCCCTAACAAATGAATTTCAACAAGCAATTAAATTCTTCTTCAGACACCAATAAAGTGACGTGTGTTCCTGCTTGCAGATGGCTAAAACATTTTAATCTTTCCTAAATTAATGTAAAGTTCAAAAAGCAAATGGCACTTGAAAAGTAAATTGCTTCCAGGGCCTCCTTTTTCTTGGAATCCTTCTTCGTTTAACTTTTCTCAGTCCTGACAGTCTAAAGCTCATCGGTCTAGACTTAAAAGCCAAAGGAGCTTAAAAGCCACGCAGGGGTCTGTTCAGTTTTAAATACAATTTAGAAAACCTTGGGAAAGAATGACAGTTCCTTTTCAAGAACCTCCCATACATATTTCAATAGAACAGCTTTCCAAATTGGAAACTGTAAAATATTGTACCGCTCACCAAGTAATAAAGTCACTCACTGCCACGCAGAAAGATTTCCTTGGTTTTCACGAAGAGCACAAAAAACTATATTGTATTTATTTAAATCTGAAACTGACAAAAAAGACAGACAGAAAAAGAAAAGTCAGTTTCTCTAAAAGATCATTATTTAGGAATAAATTACTATGCAAAAAAGCATGGATCTTCTTGACAACTTGTGAATTTAAGGCAGATGAAATGCCTCCTTCTGTACTCCTATAATCAACTCTGCTGATGAGATATGATAAGCATTCTAAGCTTGGGGAACATATAAAGCTTTGAAATCAATGTGTTTCCGGTACAGGGGGTTAGGAAAAGAACTTAATAAATCAGCTTAGGAAATGCTTCATTTCCTGAACCGTATCTGGGAAGGAAAACATAAAACAGGCAGAACCAGGTGCAAAAAAAATCATACACGTGGATGGGAAAATCTCTTCCAGTTCCTTGTAGGCCTCACTCCGATGGTCAATTTATGCTCCTGAGCCAGCACTTCTTTTTCTAGGATAAATGGGGTAGATTTTACAGACACTTGCCTTAAATTAACAAAGGCTCCCTGGCAGAGGTTGAAAGCGATAGTCATTATGTAACCGCTGTCTCTGCTCAAATAAGAAATTATCTTACTATTGACATATATACACTAATATGTATAAAATGGGTAACTAATAAGGACCTGCTGTATAAAAAAATAAATTAAAAAGAAAAGAAATTATCTTACTTTGGTTAATAGTTCATTAGAAAGAAGACACTATTATTAGAGAGGTTGGGCTCATTACCAATGAGCTAAAGAACGCTGGTTTTATTCCTACAATGATCATAATAGAAAAATCTGCCAGGTCATCTCTGGGTTATCCTTCACCTTTCCAGCTTCCTTACAGTCAGGTTTTGTAGGCTGCTTCTATTGATTCTATTCCACTTTGCTTTCTGAAGTACAAGTAATCCATTCGTATCTATCTCTCCCATGCAAACTGAAGAGTTACTTATAAGCTAGTGCATTGATTTCTGTGTCATCTCATAAATATTCTTTATTTTTAAAAAATCAGGACTTTGTAACTCATCTAAGTTAAATTTTCTGGTCTTATACCCACTTCAGCTTAACCCTGGAAAGTCCCAGATGGATTGTAATCAATCGTATGTGATTTTGCAGTGTTTGGGCATTTGTACTAAATTTATATACGTATTTTGAGAAATTAATGATAAATATTGTTCAAGAAGGAGTGTGCTTATTTTTTCCTACCTAATCACTGCAAATGGAATTTTGTAAGCAGTGAAGTTTGAAAAGAGCACATGCACAATAAAATTAGAATTGAGTTTTTTCCAGGGCTCCTCAGAGCCAGAATCAATGTGTCCCAACTGTGTTCTTTTATGATAGTTTGTACTTTAGTTTTCGCACCTATTAAATCTGTCTTACGTTAGATTTACATGCTTATTTCTCCCGATAGTGCATTTGCCACTGTGGGCAAGGACAATGTCTTAACTCATTTTTGTATTCCTTGCACTGCTGAATACATGGTGAGAGCCTAATAAATATTGATTAAATCTAATTGCTTACAGTAAATCCCTCCGGAAGGGTTAAAAGTCAAATGTAATAATTTCTTGCAACTGGTCATTAATATAGTCAGGGCTTATGTAGGTGCATATATATCCTTTATCTAAGTTTTAGAACCTTCAGTCAATGGGTAGGGTTTTTATGTCTATAAATTCCCTGAAACGTTATGCAAAATATTGTACGTATGTGTGTAGATCTGTGTTAATTTCTAGAGCAAGCATCCATAAACTTTAATCAAGTGACTCTCCTCCATTCTCACCCTCACCCCTCAAGATATTAAGATTCACTTGCCCAGGCAGTTTTATCCAACCTCTCAATTTATCAGAGCCAAAAGATAGTTGGGACAAATATAGGCCAGCGTCTGCAGAGCACTGTTTCTGATTACAGCCTTTCACCAGTACACGACAATCTTGTTATTTCTAGACTTACGTCTGAAAAGAGCACATTTTTGAGAAATAGTCCATTTTTAGCCAGCATTTGATCCCCAGATTGTTACTCTCTGAAAAGGCTATTGTATATTCCCGGTACCTTTACGATGCCATGGAACACACTTCAAGGCCGCTGCAGCAGCAAACACTTTCCTTCATGAAAACAAACATCCTCTCTGCGGAGCCTTCTCCACGCAGCCCCCCGTCCACGCACACACACTCAACTCAGCAAATGCACTACTGCGTCTACCTCTCAGGGGAGGCTTCCTGAAGGTAAACTGAGGCTCAGAGCCGCCCACTAGTGATTTCTGATCCACACCGTCAGAACAATAAGAGAAAAGGGTACCTGCGTCATCCAAACCGCTACAAAGACTGGACAGAAGAAGACAAAGTATGGTCCCTTGAAGCAGTTTCATGGTGCCTGTGGATCGTCACAGTGGCTCTTCCCTCCAGAGTCAGGCAGGGACGACTCCCTCCCAGCCTGGCAGGGCCTTCTTAGCAAATGGAAAAGGTGTGCTGGATTTGAACAGCCACTGCCCATGCCTACTTATTTCGGGGGCTCTGATAAAGAACAGGAGGAAATGCACACACTCCCTTTGGGAGTTCAGCAGAGAGGAGATTTATTGTTTCAGTCCCTTACAGGAACTTTTTTTTTTTCTCTTCCTTTGGCAGCCACTTGTGTTTTTGTTACTACATTATTTTGTTCTTCTTCAACAAAAAGGTCAGGACGGGTTTTGAACAGAAAGAGATCTTTCTTCAGAATGGATCTTACAGGCTTTCTAACTTTTGTTTTGAAAGTATGTTTTGGAGTGTTTATAAAGGGGCCTTATTAAACAACGACTTGGTTTGGATAAAGAGGCTTTAATTGCCTGAGGGTTAAATTTGAGAGCAGAATCCACAAAGAATCAACTTTTCTTCTCTCTTTCCAACTTGAAAGCCAGATTAGTAAAGACCACCTTCTGGAGATAAGTGCAAAACTTTATTAAGTAGATCATGCTCTGACTTGAGTAAGTGAAAAGACTTCTTATCTGATGGCCAGGGAGGTTTTTCAGGATATTTCTAATAGAATTAAGTAAAGACCCGTGAGTGCTCACGGCTCACTCCTGGTCTTATTGTTGGAATTCGATGAAGGAAAAGAAAAAAACACTTATAATACCCTGTGGATACTCTTCTCTAGGAAATGTGATGGGAATGGCACTGGGATGGAATGCCCTTGTAACAAGTCAATGAAATAGGGAGAGATGGAGTCTTTGGACCAGAATGCCAATCAGGCAAGATACACTGTGTATTAAGGATCTCTTTGATGTTAATAGCAATTGATTAAAACATGGTGCTAATGCAGCCTCAGCCCTGACTAAAATCCCTGTGTGTGTGCGCCAAGTAATTCTACACTTCTCCCCAGCCACGGGCTACACGTCTAAACTCAGCCAATCGTCCTTTATATACCTTTAGGCATGAAGCCCCTGGACAAAAGAGTGTCAGTGGGTCAATACTAATTCATCTTTTCCGCCAAGAAAACTATTCCAAAAGTATACCTTTATCTGTTTATAAGGAGGACATACATTTCACTGCTGCACGGTGCAGGGAAGGACTTATTCCGAGAGTGGATAGAGCAAGTTGATTGATCAAAACACCCCAAAAACTAGGTTGTTTTATCCTAAGTTATACCAAGTCTCAGAAGAGCCTCTAAGTGTCTATTTTGTGTATAAAACCTAATTTTACCCTCTCTTCTAAGTAATTTTCTAAAACAGACTGCCTTTGGAGCTGTTACTTTATTTGTCATATCCTGGAGAGTATAAAGATAGCAATGTATGTGAATAGATGTCACATGTACTTTCCAGAAATAAATTGGGGTGTGGCCATGAACTCACAGTGGAGCCACTCACATTACCTCACTTCCTGCTCCTTGCTCTGCTTTAACTAGGGAGTTTTCAGCACACATGGTCAGTCCTGATGTTGGTCACAATCATTGTTGCAGGAATTCAATAGCATTTTGATTTCTTTGATTCTGATGCCTGACTGCTAGGCATTTCCGTGAAAAACATTAGATGCCTATTCCAAGAATGCTTGATAATAGAATATTATGTCTATTTAAAAGATAAGACCTGTAGATGAAGAAAATAAAAACAAAATCTGAGAAATGCATTTTTAAATGGTTAGGCAAAAGAAAAAAAGGAAAAATAGGAGTAATACATTTGGTCAGCTTTATCTTAATAGATCAGGGGTATCTTTAAGGTAAAAGAATTCATTGAAACAGTGGCGACTGCAAGAAGAGACAGATCAATGGTATAAAATAGAAAGTACAGACACAGAAATATATATATCTATCTACATGTATACATAGGTATATTTGCCCATATGTGTGTGTGGAGAGGTTAGATATAGATGAATTTAATATACAGCAAATGTGATGAGTAGAATGTACTATTTAATAGGTGATTTTTGACAGGTTTTTAACCATCTTAAAAAAATTAAAGTTAGCTATCTACTTCAAATACCAAAATAAATTTCTTATATGTTAAAGATTTAAACATAAAAAACAAAATTATAACATTCTAAAAGAGAACATGGGTGACTATTTGCATATAACTGGGGTAGAGAGGACATTTTATGCATAACTCCAAAAGCAGAATACATAAAAGAAAGACTTGATCTTTTTTCTTTCATAGGAATTAAAAGATTTTTGGCCCAACACACAAGATGAAAAGGCAAATGTAAAAGTTCATGAAAAAATAATACGTAATACAGATTTGATATCCTTCATATGAAAAGACCTTTTGCTAATCAATAATAAAACAATGACTTTGCACCTGAAAATAACAACATCATAGAAGAAACAGAAGGCCAGCAAAATGGAAAAGTATATTTATCTCAGTAGAAATTAAACACATGGATATTCAAGAACTGAGATAACAGATTTTTTTTTTTTGCCTTTCCAATATAATTAGGTATATTTTCTGACAATACCCAGTTTTAATTAATGTTCAAGGAAAGTTACTGTCTTATTCTTAGGGTATGACCTTTCAGGGGGGTGTGACCTGACAATATACATCAAGGTTATTGATACACCAAAACAATACACATCTATGTTAAAGAACCACACTCTTTGAACTTGCAATGATATGTTTAGGAACTTATTCTAAAAAGGAAGATGCTCATTAAAGTTTATGTTATTATAAACACTTGTCAAGGACATTAGTTATTGGGGAATAAGATGGAATATTCTGCCACAAAATAGTATTAAAAAATTTTTTACGGATGTGGAAACACCTTCATGATATTTTGTTGCATGTATCTATGCATTTGTATGTACATATGCATATATACATATGTGTGAATACATACATGTATTTAAAACAGAAAATGTTAACAGTGCTTATATTCTGACAGCGAATTGTGGATGGTTTTTATCTTGTATTTTTTTATTTTTCTTAAAAAGATTTTCAGAGCAAAACATATTATCTCTATCATAAAACAAAACAAAACAAAACTTTTCTTTGACCTGATACTTTTTGTTTAATTTAATATTTTGAGGGAATATTTATACAAACATTTTGTATTCTAACCTACTTGAATGTTTTCATTATTTGGAAGTGTGTGATTTAAGAGCACTTTATTAAAAGAAAACCTGTGAAGAGAACTAAACCACTACAAACTAATCTGAGAAATGAAAAGATGTTTTTGCTTTTGTTTTTTTCACAATTCGTCCTCTGTATTCTTGTTGAATCTGAGAGAGAAGCTGTTGTGAGGCCGTGCAAAAGCAATCTCAGAACTCTTTCCCAGCACATCTCAAGGTTTGCAATTGACATCTTTGACACTGAAGAAATTGTATAGTGAAGACTCCAACACTGATGGGCATACTTTAACTTGTGTGGTGCTGAGAAGATTATTCAGCCGGCACCATTACTGAGCCCCAAATTAAACTTCCTCTCCATCCTTGCCTCCTTCCTCTCTCCTAGCGCGTCACTGAATAAAATCACCTAAAATGGTAGGGAAGGCCAAAAGGTGATCATGGGGCTTCCCTGGTGGCGCAGTGGTTAAGAGTCCGCCTGCCGATGCGAGGGACACGGGTTCGTGCCCCAGTCCGGGACGATTCCACATGCCGCGCGCAGGCCACTAGGCCTGCGCGTCCGAAGCCTGTGCTCCGCAACGGGAGAGGCCACAACAGTGAGAGGCCCGCGTACCGCAAAAAAAAAAAAAAAAAGGGGATCATGAACTAGCAAAGAGCATGAGCTCTGTGTTCAATCCTGCCTCCTTCTTTTGGTCCTTCATGGTTCAACTGAATTACCTGGCCTCTTTATGCCTTGGTCTCCCCATGAAAAAAAGGGGATAATCACCATGGAAACTTCAAATGTGTTTAGAGAATTAAGTGAGATTCCAGAAAGTCTTCTAAAATTGTATATAAAAACAGACAAACCTTAACCTTGTAGTTTAGGCTAAAATAGATTGTCTTCGTTCCATGGTATGCTTTCAGGTTGTTCAGATTTTAAATAAACCATATTATTCCAAAGTGATTGACCAGTTTCCTAAGAAGTATTCCGATGATAAGAGTCCCAAAATATTGTTGACAGCAGATTAAACAGACTCCCAAATCTTATTTTTAGGAATTTATTCCATGTTCCACTTTTAAGTTTCTTTAAATATCAGGTCCTTTCTTCAGTGGAGATAGAACCTAACAGATTCCTTTTGTTACTTGTCTATCTGAAACGGCAATTGGGGAATCTCCTGAAGGTATTGGGAACAGAGCTGAAGACAAACAGGCTCATGGTCCTAGAGATATTAAGTCCCCCTCCTGCAAAGCCAAAATGGTTATGAGGATCAATAGTGGGCGGGCCCAGCCATTTGGCCAAACTTATGTCAGTAAAATATCTTCCTCACTTACTATATTTCTAATAATCAACTCCCAGTGGCCAAGGGCCAGTGCTATTTCATTATTGCTCAAGTTAAAAGAAGACACGGTAAGCTGATTTTTGAAGTTTCCAAAGAGCTTGTCTTTTACATTCTGCAGTGGTCCATTATAATTTTATACCTCAACATACAAAGAGAATTCTCTCACCTCACACTAACTCCCTAACCTTATAGGGTTCAGTCTCTAAGTCTCGATATATAAGGGCATAAATATGGAAAAATTGTAAAAGCACAGTCGGATAAGATATTCAAAAAAGTTACTTTAGTACAATTCTCAGTAACATTTTCATTTGTCAGGAATCCCCTTGACAAATGGTGAATGAGCTTGCATGTCAAAAGTAGAAATGACTGGGGCTCATTACTCTGTAAGGCAGTTCTCCTGTTGGGCTATGCTTCTTGTTAAAAAGTTCAATCACCATTTCTCATCCTTATCTGCCTTAAGAAGCTTTGGAAATCATTGTCATAAATTGTTTTTTTTGTGTACAAAACTGAGCTTAAGGGTTTTTTCCATTAATCATATTAATAAGGAAATGAGATTTTTACAAGCACTTTTGGGGAATAAGATAGAATATAATTCATTTAATTATATCTAATGAAGCACAGGTATGATTACTTCCTTGGAGTTCTGTAATATGTAAATGAACTCAGAAATATTGATAAATAAGCAAATATAAAGTGCTTCATTATTTACTCAACTTTCCATTTAGCTCAGCTGTTACCACATACCCTATGTCCAAGATTTCTGCTCCGATGTCTTATTTTTGGTGTGCTAGAAATAGTATCTTAGGGAAATATTCTTTTCTTATGTCAAATGATACCTAATAAAAATTGAATGAGTAGTATATGCCAGGGATTTTTTACAGATACGTTCATACAAAAGTGTGACATAACTGAATGGCAGCTAAGTGCTTTCACTTCATATATACTCCATCCAGCTTAACTAATTTACCTATTCAGATTTTACTCCTTTTTTCTACCCATTTCAGTTCTTGTTCTGTTTCCCACATCCCTTTTTGCATTGTTCATCTCTGTGGCCATTTCGTAATACTCAAAGGAATCTTTCACAGGACTAGATCTGAAACAATTTAAAAGCATGATGAGGTGATTTATTTACTTCTCCCTTCCAAACTTCCAGACAAATGGAAGTTGAAGTTAATTCTCTAGAAACTGGGTTGTTTTTTCTCTGTTTTTCCAAATAAAGAAAGCCAACTGCAGGCACAGCTTTCTGGTATTCATAGAAACATATAAACTTAAAGTTAGAAATGGAGTGTCTGTACTGGTTCATTCCTCTTAATAAACCACTCTTTACACATAACTCAGTGAAAGAGTTACCTTACTAATGCCTCCTGGGCTACTACCCCGGGGATTCAAGAAACTGCTGTTTGCTCTCTTTGTCTATTTTGTTCCCAATCTTCTTTGGTCATTCCCTCCCAGGATCCAGTCGATGCCCTTCATAACGGCCTCTACCTACTGATGTTTCAGTTTGGTTTCCCCTTGGCTGTATCCCATATCAACATTTTACTAACCTGTGGAGAGACTTCCCAGATTATGATGTTCCATACACCCCACCCTGACTCTTGTCAAAACTGGCTGACGGGCTTCCCTGGTGGCACAGTGCTTGAGAGTCCGCCTGCCGATGCAGGGGACACGGGTTCGTGCCCCGGTCCGGGAAGATCCCACATGCCGCGGAGCGGCTGGGCCCGTGAGCCATGGCCACTGAGCCTGCGCGTCCAGAGCCTGTGCTCCGCAACGGGAGAGGCCACAACAGTGAGAGGCCCACGTATGGCAAAAAAAAAAAAAAACAAAAAAACTGGCTGAAATTTGCAGTCAAGATTTTAATGCGTAATGAAAGCCCGGATCCCTGTATTAGGTAGGTTCATGTGACAAGTTCTGGCCAGAGGCTTTAAGGGGAAGTAACATACGTCACTTCTAGGACAATGCATAGAAGAGCAGGTATGAGTCCTCTATGCTTTTATTTCCCTTCCATGACAACCTTGTATCCCTGATGGAGGAGTTTGAGTCTGTGGGTGACAGTGTGGGCAGAGCCTTCCACCTCCAACACCATAGAGCTGTTCTGAATTTGCATGAGCAGCACATAAACATTTACTGTATTAAGGCGCTGAGATTTCAAGTTTATTTTGTTACTGAAGCTTATTCTGAACAATAGAGGATTCTATTTATTACCTTCTCTTGGGAAATCTTGATTTGATAGAATTAAGACCAAATTGGTCACACTTTTCAGACATCGTTCACCTCCCGTACTAGATAGTAAACTTCTCAATGGCACATCATTTGTCTTTAACACATGGTGCCTGATGCAAAATGATTACGTTTTTCTATCAACTAGATTGATCTCTCAGCTCTGATCCTAACCTTTTAGGAAGGCCTTGTACTGAGTCCTGTTTTCTCCTCCATATTTATCTGCTCCATTTTTCCTTCAGCAGTTAAATGCAATGGAATCTTTCTTGATCCAATTGAAGGCTCATTGACTGGCCCAAGAGGTGGGTGGGCAGGGAAGAGGTCCAGATAGTTCTTAGAGATTATGTAGGTTTCCTCGTTTTACTGAAAGGAGTTAGTAAATCCTTAGAACATGGGTTTTGGGGGGCAGACAGTCTTAACTCTCTTATTTTCTCATGTGGCTAAGGGCAAGTTAATAAAGCCCTCTAATCCTCATTTTCTCACCCTTAAAATGTAGAAAAAATAATCTTCTCATGGGGTTATCAAAATAATACATGAGATTTACATATAGAAATTATCCAAAGCAGTTGCTACTCCTCACATCCAGTCCTGTTGCATGACACTAGGATAGAAATCACTTTTTCTTTGAGTCTTAGTTACTCATATGATAAAGATAGTTCTTAGTTCTGAAACTGTCCAGGTGATTTTAAAAATTAAAGACGATTTGAATGAAAGTATTTTAAAACTTATTCATTTCTATATGAAAGTAAGATACAATTTTTTAAAGTTTTCTGAAAATTAAGAATATGTTTCATAATGTAATACAAATAATTTTAGGAAGAGGGTGTGAATAATTAAGAATCTGGCCATTATTAAATGCCTTGCCTTGCCAGAATGCAAACAATTTTAGTAAAATGCAAATGGTTTTTGCACCAAGCTGCTCAGAATAAATCACTTCCATTTCATCACCAAATAAAATTGTTTATAAATGTTTTCAACTTCATTAAACTAGCACTAGCTTAGTATTTTCCCATCCTGTATAACTAAAGATAAAAATACCTTGGATGAACAACAAAGCTGGACATAATTCGACCCATTCTTCCAAATCCAGACTCTGGTCAGAGGAAGTGACATAGTAATGACTTTCACAAGCAGACGAGCGCTGCTCCTGAGCAGAATTCCGACCACAGAATCCAAACTTCCTGACTTCGGAGTTTTTAGATTCTTATATCCTGGTTTGGCCTGACAGTATACCACTGGCAGATTTTTCCACGTTTATCCATAACTCTTAATATTGGAATCACCCTATGGAATTTTCCAAAAACATACATGCTTAAGCCTCAACCATAAAGTTTCTCTTTAGGAAGTCCAGGGTGGGGACCAGGCATACATACGAGAAAAAAAATATATATATATATGTATACTGTTGATTCTGATGGACACCCTCAGTTAATAATTACTGATTTAGATCATTATTAAAAAAACAGTCTTTAAAAAAATGTGTGGGGCTTCCCTGGTGGCACAGTGGTTGAGAGTCCGCCTGCCGATGCAGGAGACACGGGTTCGTGCCCTGGTCTGGGAAGATCCCACATGCCGCGGAGCGGCTGGGCCCGTGAGCCATGGCCGCTGAGCCTGCGCGTCGGGAGCCTGTGCTCTGCAACGGGAGAAGCCACAACAGTGAGAGGCCCGCATACTGCAAAAATAAAAAATAAAAAAGCAGCAACAATATCTCAGAAACTCACTTTTACAGAGTTTTTATTGCTTTAAATTAAAATATAAATTCCATTGATTCCATTTATATTGTCAGCCTCACAGCTAATTAAGCCTGTCATGATCTTTTCAAGTGGCCATGTGGAAAGACATATTTAGTTTTTATGATTCTGAGCTCTTAAATCCCAAACATTCCAAACTGCCTTGAATAATTGTTCATGAACCCCTTTTAAATCTCATTATATTTGCATCCTGATTCATAGAACAAGAATAAAATACTGCCAACTCGTGAAGTAATGGTTATATTCAAAGTGGTTTTAGATTTTTTCCCTTCTGTTTGGCCGAGGTGTTTTTGTGAACACTCAAATTTGAGACATGGTGACCAAGGTGTGATTCTATTAGAAGGGCATTCTATCTAATCAGTTTATAATACCATGTTTTGTTTTGTGCTGCCCAAATAATCTTCTAATAACACCTTTGCAACCCAAGTAGAATTCTCTTGGGAAAAAACAAAAACCAAAAACAACCAAAAAACATATCGACCCATAGGGCAAATGTCTCAGCTCCTTAGCAGTAATTATGTTCTATTAAATTACTAAATTAGCATTTGTGTTTTTCTCCAACCAGCTTCTTTGAGTGTAACTAGCTTGGTTTAATTCTCCAGATTCAACAAGTTTGAGTTTCTGGGTCTACAAAACTGAATGCTAGATACTGATCCATTGTGGCCCGACCACGTATTCCCTCTATGACAGTCCTGCCTGGGCATCACTGGAAAAGCAGTGCCTATTCCTTTGGTTGATTTTCTTCATGATGAAAATAATGAAAAATGGAAGCTCCTGCTATACTAAACATATTTTTCCCCTTTGATGTTCCAAGAGACAAAGATGTAGAAGACAAAATATGAGGCTCAGGACTAATGGCCCTTTAAGAGGCCACGTGGAACCTCTACTCTGCAGGAGGCCAGGCTTCCTCTCCACCTACTGTCCTTTCCACAGTCTTCGTTCTGCATGAAACACCATACATTGATGAACGAAACTTCCACCAGAGACAGATCTGGGGGCAAAAGCAGATTTATCACAAAGCTAATGAAACGTATGTTTCAGAGACTTTCACTTGCATATACTAATATCAAGGTTATCTAGGTGGGACTTAGCAAAGTTTTCATGTAGTTATATGTTTTTGCTATAAACTTTATAAAAGGAAGATGCTTTAGCTGAAATCAGTTAGGATTATTGTCTCTCTCTCTCCCTTGTCTCCCTTCCTCTTCTGCTGGGTAGCATTGGAATGGATATTATGAGGCTATGGCTTAGGGGAAATTGAGTTGGGAATTTAGTTAGGATTTGGTGACAGGTTATTTTTTGTGGTTTACAGTCACTTCTATGTATTATTAAGTTGCTAGTTGCTTCAACGCACTACTGCCTTTCAGGAATGTCTTCACTGGTCACTGCACTGACAGGCCTTGCGCTGTACATGGATAGGCATGTGTCTGATTATGATATGAATGCATTTGATAGCTCTTGGAACTGGAATTTTGTGGACTGTGGAAGCAAAATAAT
Source organism: Phocoena sinus (assembly GCF_008692025.1). Classification (NCBI taxonomy): domain Eukaryota; kingdom Metazoa; phylum Chordata; class Mammalia; order Artiodactyla; family Phocoenidae; genus Phocoena; species Phocoena sinus. Next base: position 121,478,749 of record NC_045767.1, on the reverse strand, counting down.
ATTTGAAATGTATGGAGTCAAATGGTAGTTTGTGAATAATTCTAATCGTGAGATGCACCAAATTACATGCTGAACATATGGTTCCTTTTGTTCCCTTCTGTCAGGAAAACAACAAATGCCACATATTCACATAAAAATGCAATGTAATTTTTTTCTTTTTTGATAAGAATCATGAGAAATAGAATTTATCACGTTGCCAGTATCTCTTAGATTAGTAGCAGAAGTAGCAAGTATATATGTGTGCAGTCACAGGTTTAGACGTCTAAACTATAAGTAACCTAGAACAAATTTTGTTCAACCCAGCTAGAGAAAGAATGATTATCTTTCTCTTCTCCCTGTAGAAAATGATTTTACAAAATTTTTGTCATATGAGGAAGTGATCAAATATTACAAAGCCAAAATATGTAGAAAATAAGTATTACAGAACTGTGTTTTTTGTGACTTTTGTGATACTTGTTGGCTTTTTAAATACATCATCAGTTGTGCTTTTTTCCTCTCATTCTAAATGAATAATTGCCTTCATACCTTATATCCTTTCCTTAAAAATAACTATCACTTTTTATAAGCTTCAGTTCCCACAAAATCTTTTTCTTGTCCTTCCTGGAGGAGCTAAATGGAAGACGTTAAAATGTCTAAAATATTCAACTAAAAAATAATATGGTTCTGGGAAAATGTCTCTAAATCTGTACAGGTAGCATGAAACTGTACCAGTTCTCTGTTTTTCATTTTCATTCTCTCTCTCTCTCTTTCTCTCTAACACACACACACACACACACACACACGCACACACGCACACACACACACACACACAGAGGCTGTCTTGGCTTTTCATACTTTAGAGAACAGAACAGACATTCTCTACATTCAACATTGTAATTTGCATAGATAATCACTAAGCCTCAGTGAGGGAATTCTACAGTAACTTTGTTTTCTTGTTTCCCCAAAAGACCAAATAATACTTCCCCTCTATTGACTCCAAATCTGTTTGGAAAGATCACTCTTCTCAAGCCTTTATGTCTCTAAACAATGTTTACCTGCTCTGGGCTCCTGAGAGAAAATCTTTAAACTCCTCTTATGTTTCTGAGCAGTTGTCCTTGATTACTTATGCTGCACATGCTAACTAAGGACACAACTCAAAATTGTGTGGAAGAAAGGCTCTGTTCTCTCTGAGAAAACCAGAAGGAAGATATTCCTTGATCAGATGAATAGATCATATATAACTAAATCTACAAAACTACTGACTGGATTTATTTTTATTTTTTTGTACAAAGTCTTTGAAGTAAAGGAAAAACATTTAGCTGGATGAGTTTATGCTAATAAACTTGCGAGGTCCTCATTTGGTGTAACACTCATACTAAAGTCTCAGAAGCTAACTAGGTCAGTGTCAGGCTCTGAACCAGCCTCCCTGCTCTTGGTCCAGTGCTTTTCTGGTTATACTCCTATTCTCTGTCCAGAACTCCAGCAAGAGACGGTAGGTCTAAAATAGCAATGGATTAAGGTTCAGCATCACAAAATAAACCCAGGGGGCTTCCCTGGTGGCGCAGTGGTTGAGAGTCCGCCTGCTGATGCAGGGGACGCGGGTTCGTGCCCTGGTCCAGGAGGATCCCACATGCCGCGGAGTGGCTGGGCCCGTGAGCCATGGCCGCTGGGCCTGCGCGTCCGGAGCCTGTGCTCCGCAATGGGAGAGGCCACAACAGTGAGAGGCCCGCATACCGCAAAAAATTAAAAAAAATAAACCCAGGGCTTAAAAACTAGTTAGAGTTCAAGACTTGTGGACAATTTTGGAATTCTCAGAATAACTGGAATCAAGCAAATAAGATACAGCAGTTTATAAAGATTAAATCATCATTTGTTCAGCAAATATCTATTGAGTACCTATTATGAGCTCATCACTGGTGTAGGGAACAGGTATAAAACAATAAGACAGATATAGTCCCTGCTCTCATGATATCTAAGATGTGAATGCAAATCTTATTTTAAAATTATTTAATTAATAATATTTAATGATTTATTGTATTAGTTTGCTCAAACGGCCATAATAAAATACCACAGACTGGTGGCTTAAACAATAGAAATTTATTTCTCACAGTTGTGGGGGCTGGAAGTTCTGGAGACTGAATCAAGATGCTGCTGATTCAGTTTCTGGTGAGAACCCTCTTCCTGGCTTGCAGAGGGTCTCCTTCTCACTATGTCCTCACATGGTGGGAGAGAAAGAGCCAGCTCTCTGGTGTCTCTTTTCTAAGGGCATGAATCTCATCATGAGGGCCCAACCTCATGACCTTATCTAAACCTAATTATTTCCCAAAGGCCCTATCTCCAAATACCATCACACTGGGGCTTAAGACTTCAACAAATGAATTGGAGCAGGGGCGGGGATGGGATTCAGTCCATAGCACTTAATAAAAAATATAAAAACATAATTATAAATATTTAACTATTAAAATCATCATTTAATTAAAGATGTAATGAGAGTTACAAAAGAAATGTAAATTATGCAGTGAAAATATATAACAAAGAAACTCTATTCTAGTCGTTTAGAATTCTCTGAGGACTAGACATTAACTCAAGACCTAGAAGATGAGTGAGTCTTAGATATGCAAAGAGAGAGACCTCATTGGGAAATTGTGAAAGCCCAGAAACTGAAAAACCTTATTGCATTCAAGGCAGAGGAAAAGAGGTCATTGTGGTTAGAGAGAAATGAGCAAGAAGGGGGTAATACAATATGAGATCAGAAAGACCGTCAGGACCCAGGTCATGCAAAAGCCTGCCGTGATAAGGATATTGAAATTTATCATAAGGGTCAAAAGTTTTCAGGGAATTATTCTAGGCAGGGGAGTGAGTTGCTGATGCCTTGCGAAAGAAAATATTATTTAAGGAGATATGCAGAAGGTTATATTGAGCTGACCTGATGCAGGACTGAATTAACAATTGAGGACAGTAAAATGTTGCTAAGATTCTGACTTGCAAACTTCAAAGACTAGTGGTGCCGTTCACTGACAAAGAACAATAAAAATACACAAGGTTTCGGGAGTGAGCTCGTAAGTTTGGTTTTGAAGATGTTGAGTTTTAGGTTCTCTTGAGCTATTCAAGATGAGATATAAGTAGCCACATGCATATATCTGTCTGAAGATAAGAGAAAAAGCATGAGCTAGAGATGTGAATTTAGTGTATGTTATACATATACTGTCATTTAAAATAAATGCAATGGATAAAATTGAAAAGGAAGAAAGGGTCTATGGTAATTCTAACACGTGATTGTTGGGTGAAAGATGAGGAGTCTATGAAGACAAAAGGAACTTCTAAAATATAAGATTAAAACCTCTTGACAGAGAAAAAAGAAGAGTATCTCAAGAGAAGTGGAGAGACCCACACTCTGGAATGCTGCTATGAGGTTAAATAAGATGAGGACTTTAAAATGCCCCTGTGGATTTAGCAACATCTCAGCAGGCAATGTGGATGGAAGCCATCTTGGAATGGTTTAATGCATGATTAGAAGATTGGGAACTATCCTGAGAAAATGTTGACTGCAATTATATGAGCAATTTTTATTTTTTTTAGTTTAACTGGGAAGAATTGGAGAAGAGAGGGAATTACTGGGAGGTGGAAACTCATTTGGAGTGGGCCGATTATGATTAGGAGATGGGAAACAGGAAATGTAGATTGCAAGTACATATTAGAGATTTTTCTGCTCCACTGAGAAGAGAGGAGAGGGAAGTTACTACTGGGAGGTGGGTGCAGGGCCTAGGAAATAGTTTTGAAAGATCACTTATACTGCAGTGTGGCAAATAGATTGGAGTGGCCCATGAGAAGAAACTAAAGATAAGGTCATTGTTTTCATACAGGCAAAAGACGGCTTGACCTAGGAAAGAAATGGGTTGAGCTAGATGAATTCAAGAAAGATTTTGAAAGTAAAATATGCAAGACATGGTGATTATATGTACACAGAGAGAGAGACAGACAGAGGAGTCAAGGATGATTCCCACGTTGAGCATTAAATTTTGAGTATGGATTAAGTTTGAGGTGTCTATAAAAACACCAAATAAAAATAAACAGAAGTTGGGTTGGGCCTCAGAAGAGAAGATTTGGTCAAAGGTATAGTTTCATAGGAGGCAGCTCTGGATTATATGTGGTAATTAAAGCCATGCAATGGATGCGATATCAAGGGAGAGCAAGGAGAGAAAGGAGAGAAGACAATCTGGAATGCAACCCTGAGGAACTCTACCACCTAAAGGAATCGCGGTAGAGGAGAAGGGAAGCAGCAAGCCGAAAGATAGGAGGAAATCTAGAAGTCCTTGTCTTGGAAGGCAAGGGCAGAGAATGACTAGAGAAGAAGATTGTCAATTTGCAGGAAATGATGCTGACAAGTCAAATAAGATGAGGATTGAAAAACGTTATTTGGATTTAGGCTCATAGAGGTCGCTGATGACTATACTGGGAGCCATTTGAATACACGGTTAGGGTTAGTGTGAAAAGCAACTTCAGAGCTAATAGGATGGAAAGAAGAGACAGAGTGTATAGACTGCTATTTCAAGAAATTGGTAAAGAGTTGAAGAAACAGGAGTAAACGTGAGCTGCTATGAGGCTGCATCAGCCATACATACTTTGTGACTCATTTTCCTTTGGCACCACCCGCCTCTCTGAAGCTCAGCCTCAATGGCAGCTGAACAGCTCTGACCAACACAGGTTCCTTGTCTGGGCCTGACCAGTCACTTGCCCCTAAGCGCAACAGGCTCTCTCTTGGCTCCTTTAGGTGGCCAAGCTGACCAGTTGCACCACAGGATCTTCTGACTTCTCCTGTCACTTCTAAACTTGGATGAATCGCAACCACAGCCAGACTGACATATTCCAGTGTGGATTCTGCCATCCCAGAGACTCAGACCACAAACTCCAAAGGGCAGAGAAATTCACTCCTCAAAGGCCATGCATTGCCCTCTGGAAAACAAGAGCTACACAAGAGTTAGGCAAATCGATTCCCTCACCTTTCTTCCTCCCGCTACTACTAGGGGCACATTTTCTTCTTGCAGCCTTTCCAGAGAAAGTGCAAGAGTCAAGCAGTCCTATCTGTTGAATAACCCTCTGCATACTTGAGAGCTAATAATGAAGGGGTAGCTGTTTGATAACACCTCATTTTATGTTGCTTTACGCCTTCCCTGCCTCACTTTTCTTTTCCTTTCAAATATGGCATTCGTGCTTCAGTTTTTGTAACAGGCTTCCTAGTTAATAGTAAACCTGAGCTAATAAAAGAGTCCAGGGAGCCTTTTTTTTTTTTTTTTAAAGATAGGGGAGACCTGAGCATATTTATTCACTGAAGAAAAGGATCTTGTTGGGAAGAAAATGTTGGAAATGCAGGAGAAAGGGAGACTCATCACTGGGGTGTCGTTTTCAAGGACAGAGGCAAGAAGGGCTCCAGAGCATGCACGGAAAGTGAAACCAAGTTTTACTGAGCTCTAATTATGTGCCAGGCTCCCTTCTCAATGATAGGAATATACTATTATTATTTTTCTAGTTCTCACGCAATGTGTTGAAGTGATTTTCACGATTGTCCTCATGTTGCAGATGAAGAAACTGAGGCGTAGAACTACAGGGAATTTCCCCAAGTCACAGAGAATTTAAGTGGAGGAGACAAAATTATATTTCAAGCATCTATTTCCAGAGCCAGTATTCACTCAGTGTATTTTACTACGTACCTTTTATTAGAAGAAGATAATTTCCTCCATTGTGGTTAGAAGAAAGGAAGAGAGGTTCGCCACAGTTGCAGATATGAGTAAGTTCATGGTGGGAAGGTGAGGGACTTCTCGTGGGATTGCTTCTCATTTCCCGGTGGATGGCACCATCATCTAAGAGTGAGCAGGAAAAGGGTATGTTGGGAACTTGATAACAGTATAGAAAAGTAGAAATCATTTCATCTCTAGCCTAGGTTATTGCAATAACCTCTAGTCCATTCATACTGCTTCTATCTTCATCTCTCTCCAATCTGTTCTCAACGTAGCAGCACCATGATCCTGTTAAAACTCAGTTCACATCATATCGTTCTGTTCAAGCCCACCAATGACTTGTCTGGTTCAGATGAAGAACCGGGCCAAGAATTAAGACCTGTTGTGCATCATATCATTTGCCTCTGTCCCTCCTAGTCTCCTGAGATCTTCCCCTACTCCTCTCTCCCTTGTTCACTCAGCTTCAGCCTTCCATGAAAACACCAGCCATGATCTCAGTGCAAGACCTTTGCACTCACTACTTCCTCAGCCTGGGATTCCCTTTCTCCGGATGTCCAAGTGGCTAGTTTCTTCACATCTTTCAGGATTTACCCCAAACTTGCCTCTCAGAGAAGACTTTCCTGGCCACACTAAGATGTCAACTGTCCTACCAACATTTCTTATCTCCATCCCTTTTTTATTATTTTCTCCTTAGCACTTATAATTACCTATCATACTATACACTTAATTTTTTGTCTTGTTTATTGTCTACTTTTCCCACTAGGATGTAAAAGCAAGGAAAGCAGAGCTTTTTAATCTTTTTGGCTCCTGTATCCCTAGCAACAAGCACAGTTCCTGCCTCGTAGATGCTCAATAAACATTTGTGGAATACATGAATTGTTATAGAGAGTGGAGAGTCAGGTGTTTATTAAAACGTGCTGAGGTAACACAGGAACAAAGTTGAGAGTGGTGACCATGAGTATGTGATTTCCTTCCACACCTGTCAATTGCTGGGGGACAGGCACAGGGAGACAGAGAAGGAGAGGGCTTTTCTTCCACGAGAATTGGTCTCAGAGATGTCCTTTCTCTCTGGTTTTCTACCTTAGACAAAATCTTGGATTTCCTTTTATGTCTCATGCAACTTTAGACAGAAAAGAATGAAAGATGAGTCACTTTTGGAGGACTTCTTAAAATTCAGACAAGAGTTATTAATTGTTGGATACATGATACGTATTTAAAATAGAGGAAATTGTTTCCACATCCACAAGAGGAGCTTCAGTTTAAACCTTAAGTTCTACATCCGTTTTTTTCATCTAGGAAAAACGTGTATTTGTTGGCAGATCTGTGAATTTGCAGCTTAAATGCTCTACCCAGTCAGTGTTTAAGTTTGAAGGGTCACAGATCAGGTGTGGAGGACTGATATGTAAGTTAGTACATCCCCTTCTGATTTTCTACCCCCAAGAAATGGAAAGGATTGAGTCATTAAGTGATAAGAAGCTTCCTAATTGTGACAAACGAGTCTTCTAATGCAGCATGAAGAGTGTCTCAGCTATAATCGAGAAGATGGGAGATAAAAGAGATGCTGTAAAGAGAATTTAAAGAAGGCACAATGATCCTCAGATGAGGAGTGACACTTGCACGGGAACGGTGGGTTTCAAATTTGCTCGAGACAGGAAGCCTCCAAAGTGTTTGCTCAACGCAGACTCCTGGGTCCAACTCAGGATCTAAGTGTGAGCACCTCTAACGCTGGGCCCTAGAGTCTTAATTTTATGTCAGTGCCACAGCTGATCCTATTGTACATTGTCTATAAACCAAATACAAACAAACACTGTTGTAGAACATAGTCCATAATAAAAAGAAGGCACAATTAGCTTCTAAGTTACCAAATTGGTGAAAGTTAGACATTAAAGCTCCAGCGTCTTCCAACAGGAGGAAATTCTTTGGCCTCATTAAGAGCTTTTTAAAATTTTATTTTAAACAAATGAATAATGCTGGATCATTTATTTTAATTTTTATAATTGAATCAAAACAGCAATTAGAAGAGAGAAAGATGCCTGCTAGAGGCAGGCAAGCTTAAGTCTAATACTAAGAACAGCTGAGAGTCGGTTGGGGAATGAGGAAAACAAAAACTATTTCCAAAAGTTTTTTGGAAATAAAAGCCCAGAAAGAATGGCAGTCTAGGACCTTTTTAAGTAGGGATAAACAGATCTCAATAGCTCCAGACGGTATCACTGAATTTCAGACTGGTAATGTCCCTGAGTTACTAATGAAAGATTCAATCATTTCTAGTATTCTCCAAATATGACTTCTGGGAAGTGTCATGAGTCTTACAAAGAGTGAAATGTACAAAAGTAATATTAATGTAGATTAGAGTAAATTTCAGTTATTTGGAAAATTAACAGAAGTGGAAAAATTTATCCCCAGATAAATGAGATACTTAACATACTTTCCATGTGGTTAGTGGTTAAATAATTCCCTTGTGTTGGACCTGGGGCTAGCCTGGCTTAGGAAGTGGTCTGGCGGGTAGTGTCATAATTTGTATTTAGGGTGCCAGAAACTGGGGAGGATTCCTGCCTGAGACCACTCAGGGCCGTGAGAGTCAGAGAGGAAAGCCACACCAGTGTGCACTAGAGCTTTGTCACTCTAAGGACTGCCTCTGAACCAGCAGCTGCAACATCACCTGGGAGCTTGTTAGAAGTACAGACTCTCAAATCCCACTCCAGACCTCCTGAGAATCTGCAGTTTGACAAGATTCCTGGGCACAGTAAAGTTCGAAAAGCGCTACCCTAGTGAGAGCTGGGATTTCAACGTCGAGAGATGTAGTTGATGTTGAAAGTGTGAGAGTCCAGAGTTCGGAATCCCACAGGGACTGGGAATTCAAAAGCAAATTCAAATTATATAAAACTGCCAAGAATAACTCGGGGACATCCATATAGCCCTTAAAGAGGGGGGCAGAGGTGATGAGGGTCACAGGCAGGACAGATACCTTTCACACATTTTTCCTAAAAACTCACACAGATTTATCTGAATTTTTCTTCAGATGTTTTTTTTACTATAATAGAACATAAAAGAAAAAATGCACAAATCATGTGTACAACTCAATAAGTTTTAAAACTATTTTAATGAGGTATTTACATGCAAAAAAATCCATGATAACTTTTGACAAATGTATACACCCAGGCAATTACCACTCTAACCAGGATATATATCATATTCATCATACCAAATTAATTTTCATCCCCAAAGGCAACTACTGCTCTAATTTCTATCACCATAGATAGTTTTACTTGTTCTTAATTACATAGTATATATTAAGTATTATTATGTACTTTTTTGTATCTAGACACTTTGCCTCAACATAAACATAATGCTTTTGAGAGTCACCTCGCTTTGTTGCACATATCAATACTTAACTACTTTTTATTCATCCCTGTACAAACATACCACACTCACTCATCCACTCTCCTGCTGATGGACAGTTGGGTTGTGTCTTGTATTCTGGCTTTTATAAATAAAGCAGCTATAAAAATGCTTATACAAGGCTTTTGCGGACAATGTTTTCTTTCTATTGAGTGAATACGTAGGTGTGGAATTGCTATTAACTTTTTAAGGAACTGCCAGTTTTCCAAAGTGGTTGTACCATATTATGTCCTCACCAGCAACATATTAAAGTTCCAGTCGCTCCACATCTTTGCAAGTGTTTAGTGTGGTGTTACCAGTCTTTTCAATTTTAGTCAAATGAAATGGTTGTAGCTGTGAAATGGTGCCTTGTTGGGGTTTCCCTGGAAACGCATTTCCCTGTTGACAAGTGACGTTGAGCACTTCTTTTTGTGTGTGCTCACCCCTCAGCTATCTATCTTCTTTTGTGAAGGATCTGTTGAAATCTGTTGCAGATACATTTTCCAAAATAATGATAATAAAAAGAGCCACAATAATATCGCCCATAACGTATGTTTCTCATACAATGCTTTCTTGACATTCCTGCCACTAGGGGTGTATGTCACTTCATCTTAAAAACAAGTGAGACAGTGCCTACCTTACCTGGTTTTCTGGGGATGCTCTCTCTTGAAACCCAGCCATCACACAGTTTGAAAACCCATGCCGCCTTGTGGAGAGATCCCCGTGGATAAGAAGAGACAGCCAGCACCAACTTGTATCATGTGAGTGCACCATCTTGCCAGTGGGTCCTCTAGCCCCATTTGAATTGCCTTAGCTGATACCAAGTGGAACAGAGACAAACTGTCTCCACTGAGATTTACTCAGATTGCAGATTGATGAGCAAAACAAATGATTGTTTTTGTTTTGAGACTTAGCTATAGAATGGTTTGCTATGCAACGTTAGAATATACTTCGGTTGCTTTATAACGGCAACTAAAACATGTGACAATGGCTTTGTGATTAAATGGTGAGAGAAAACCAAAGGATATTAGTAAAATCCTAAAGACATCAAGCAGAAGCTTAAGAGAAGGCTGCAGTGAAGGTTTAAAGTTATGTGAAGAAAATACTGGAAGCAGGAGGAAAGGGGACCCTCGTAATTTATTGGTGAGATATGTGGTGATACTGGCATCTGAGGTTACATGGAAAATAGGAAATTTGCCAAATTTATCAAACGAACTCCATGATAAGTTTATCAGGGGTCAGCAAACTTTTTCTTAAAGGGCCAGAAAGTAAATATTTCAGGCTATCTGGCTGTACAATCTCTGTCAAAACTACTGAACTATGCCATTGTTGTGTGAAAACAAGCATAGAAAATACATAAATGAATGTGCACGTCTGTATTATAGTAAAACTTTGTTTACAGAAATAGACATCATATCGCAGGACACAGTCTGCCCTCATACAGTTAAAGAGATATCTAGGTAGAATATTGAAAAGTCCACCTTATGTATTCTTGTTTGTGATAAAATGCATGAGGAGAGAGATGAGTTTAAGAATGACTGGTTAAATATAAAGAAGCCCGTACTTTCTGGATTTGAAAATAAAACTGTTCCTCATTCCCAGCCTTTCCAGATGGCAGAAAATTCTCAAAGTAAGAAAAAATTTCAGAGAAAAAAATTCAATGTAGGGGGATACCTTAAGATCCATTATTAAGAGCTCAGGAAGATCTAAGGCGATGCTTCATAAAATCTTTTAAGTAGAAAAAAAAGTATGAAGCCATGAGTTACAGAAAATCATTTTCAGGGAGCAGTACTTGACCCTAATCAAGAAAGTGATGACGTATGCCCGGCTGGATCTCTAACTTGCTACTGACTGGTAACTGATTTGTGTCTCCAATTTTCCCTCCTTTTGAATGTGTCTGTAGCAGTTATTCAGTTACTCTTTGCCTCTTTCACCAGTATATGTTGGATGGCAGGGGAATCGGGGGACAGGATGGATAACTTGTTTCTTTAGTTCACAGATCTTCATACTGAAACGAACCACATTTAGAAGTTAAAACAAATTCACCTTGTCTTCACCAATATCTCATTTAGATGACAAAATCCTGGACTTTAAAATTGAGCCTGATGAAGTAATGGATGAGATATGTACTTAAGGGTTTTTTTGAAGGGGGTGAATGTATTTCCATTGTGAAAGGAATACTAGTAATTTGTGGCTAGAAGGTAGACTGTGGCAGTTTTAAAACATGGTCCCAAGGTTCACTGACACTTCTTTCATTAGGTTCTATAGCTCCTTTCATTGTTCTAGGCTCTGTGACAGTTTGACTAATCTTATATGGCAGAAAAAGCATTGTGACATTTGGGAAAGAGTCTTGTGCCTGCAGTCTTCCAACCCCCACTTAGTCACATAAGAATGGGCCTTGCGACCAAAACACTTCCTCACCAAACACTTTCTTCCTCATAGCCAGTGCTGGACTTTTCAACTTGTGTGAAAATATCTTTCCCTGTTTGACACTCAATGTGTACTCCTCTGTTCTGCTTAAACATGTCACACAGCACCTGACCAGCCCCATTGCAATATCTGTCACCTGTAAGAAGGCTATAGGATCCTTCTGCTGCAGCACAGGAAGGATGTGTGCAGGCTCACTGCCCTGCATAGGATGCAAGGAGGAACCCACAGGCTATGGGAGACAGACACCCACTACTGAAGCAAGCTCTGTCTCTTCTCTATACACGTGTTTGACTGTCTCGTATTTTCCTTGGCAACTTCAATACCAAGATGCGATGGGCAGAAGTGTTCAGACTTCTACTCCTGATAATGGACAACAGATGCCACTTGCTCCACAGTGCCAGTTTCTGTGTAGACCTTAATAACCTGAAGCTTCCACATTCTCTTGGGATGCTTACCCTTGGAACCCAACTGCTCCACTACGAGGAAGCCAAGCAGCCACATGGGCAGGACATGTGCAGTGTGTTACACACAACAGTCCCTGATGAGGTACCAATCTTCATCCAAAAACAGCTTCCAGATATGCAAATAAGTAAGCCTTCAGATAATTCATTCCAACCGCCAGGCATTGAGATACCCTCAGTCCTCATACCATTTGAGCTCTCACCGTATACAGCAGTTATACGCTATCCCTTCTGAGTCGTGCTCCAATTGCAGATTTGTGAGCAAAACAAATGATAGTTTTTGTTTCAAGTCATTAATCTTGGGGTGGCTCATTACTCAGTGATAGAAAACTGGAACAAAGTGTTTTGCTCATTTTTTAATTGAATTACTTGTTTTACAAGTTGGTTTATAGAAGTTTTTATATACTCAGGATACAAGACTTTATCAGATATATGTACTAAAAATATCTTTTCCCTGTCTAGGACTTCCCTTTTCTTTCTCTTAATGCTGTTTGGTGAAGCAGAAGGTTTTAATTTTAACGTAGTACAATTTATTTTTTTTCTTTTACCAGTAGTGCTTTCTTTGTCATCTTGAAAGAAACTGTGTGTACTCCAGGTTCATAACGTTTTATTGTTTTCAAGAAGCTTAGTAGTTTTAACTTTTACATTTAAGTCTAAGATCCATCTGAATTGCATTTGCATGTATGTGTGTGGTGTGAGACAAGTGTTTAAGTTTGTGTTTCTATATATTAGCTAGCTGTTTCAGCAAAATTTGCTAAAAAGATTTTTTCTATCCCGATTGAATTACCTGGGCACCTTTTTAAAAAAACAAATGACTGTTCCACTGGTCACTTTGTTTTCATGCTAGCATGATTAAAGTGGCCTGATAGAAAGTCTTGAAGCCAGATTTGGTTCTTATTAAAAATTATTTTGGTTATCCCAGATCCTTTGTGTTTTCATAAATTTAAAATCAGTTGTTAGATTTCTACAAAAGAGTCTATTGGGATGTGGATTGGGATTGAGTTGCATCTGTAGATCAATGGAGAGAATTACTATCTTAACAACCGTTTTTCAACTCCCGACCATGGTTCATCTCTCCACTTTTCCTCATAAACGTTTGATAGTTTTCAATGTGCAGTGGTTTATCATCTTTCGTTAAATTTAATCCTAAGTATTTTATATTTTTTACGTTACTGTAAATGGGTTTTTTTAATTTCCTTTCCGATTTATTGCCTCTAGCTTTAAAAAATACAGTTGATTTTGTATATTGACTTTATATCCTGTGACTTTGTTAAAATTATTTCTGAGTTCTATAAGCTTATTTTTTTAAAGTTTTAAACATTTTGTATGTAACAATTTTGGTACCTGTTAAAGAGAGTTTTAACTCTTTCTTTTAAACGTTATGGCTATTATATCTTTATCTTAACTTATTGCATTGATTAGGACCTCCGATAGAAAGTTGAATGAAACGAGGAGAGCAGACACTTTTCTCTTTTTTTCAATCTTCATGGGAAAACGTTCTTTTTTTTACTACTAAATATGTGTTACAGGTATTTTTTGTAGATGCTCTGTATCAGATTGAGGAGATTCTCTTTGATTCCAACTTTGATGAGTATGTTTTAAATTGTGTCCAATGCTTTTTCTGCATTTTTTAAGGTATTTTTCCCTTTATTCTCTTTAATATGGTGAATTACATTGACTGCTTTTGACTTGCATCCCTCAATAGTGAATTATTTATTTTGTATATTGCTGAATATGTTTTGCTACTGTTAAGGATTTTTGTCTATGTTCATGGAGGTTTAATGGACTCTAGTTTTTCTAGTGTATTTGTCAAGTTTTGGTAATAGAGCTAAGCATGCCTCATTAAACAAGTTTGGATATGTTCCCTTCTATATTTTCCAAAAGAGTTTGGATAACATTGCTTTAATTCTTCGTTAAATGTGTGGTATGAAATACCAATTAAATCATCTGGATCTGAATTCCTTTATGGTAAGATATTTAATAACAAATTTAATCATACATTTACTTTTCTTACTGACTAAGGTGTTCTCTCTCCCATCTCTTCCTGACCACGAACTCTTTATCTATCTATCGATCGATCTATCTATCCATCTGATCATCTAGCTAACGAGCTAGCTATGTGTCTATCTATATGTCTATTCTTTGAATCTCAATATAAATGTGATTCCCTCATCAAGCCTTGCCTAATTCCTCAGCCTCAGGCAGAGTTAGTAGCTTCTTCCTCATTATTCTCTGTTCTCTGTTCTTACTATTCTTACATCAACAATGCTTTAATTTCTTCTTCTATCATTATTTTACCTTATTTTAACATCAAAATCTATAGTATACACTTGAAATATTGGACACCAGACACACATTAGTAACTATCACCATAATAATAATATAAAGGTTTTTTTAAATATTTGTATATATGATATGCTGCATGTTTATTGGTAGAAGAGTCAAGATGCAGTGACTAATTTTATTGTTTGCCTTGAACAGATAAATCTAGATTAATTTCTGAGTGAATTTATATCCACACCATACTGAAAAAAAAAAATGATGTGCCAGAAAGTACCAGTGCACCAGATATTTCATAGCAATTTGTGTTCATCTCACCTTCACACTGCAAATACCTTTCTTGACATCTCCAAATATATTGTGAATTATTTGAGAGGAAAAAAAATTACCATTTTTATTTATCTCTGTCTTTTTTACCCTCCAGCACAGTGACTAGCACATAGTAGGCTCCCAACGAGCGTTAGATAAAAACATATTTTTAAAATACTTATAACTATGGAGGCCGAGACTGCAAAATTGTATGCTCTAAAACTATGAAGGGATAATGAGTTTCTTTTAATAGTTTATTTTAGGGATGGGCCACTGAATTGAATAGATGTGGTAGAATGAAGAAGCTTGGGAACTAAGACAGATCTATGCAAAGGATCTCATTAAATGTTTAATCAAAATTTCATGACCTGTGTAGGGAATTGAAAAGACTCCCTGAGAAGTCATAAAAACTAATTTGGAGGGGAATTAAACATGGCGACTCACAGTGCTGTGTAAGTGATTCTGTGTCCCATGAAGCTCCCTAAATGTGTTTATGAGCTGAGCATCCTGTCCTGAGCTCATGAAATAGGAAACAGTGCATCAGTCTTGGCATCTCTTGGTATTTGAAATGCTTGGAATTATTATCTCATACTCTTGGCTGTCTCAAAGGAAACAAAACAGAAGTGTATGTTTGGGTCAGGCTTTAATTTTCCAGAAGACTGAAAAATTCAATCACTATCTACCCAGACACTAATCTTGTCTCCTTTTTCCTCTGACCAGGAGGAGCTCATTCTTCTGGGCCTGTGTCACCTTCAATGGGCAGCGTAGGAAGGTGATATCCCAAGTGTATTTCAGCATTCACTCCACATTTATTCTCTCTTCTGTCAGCTTTAATTCATGGTGGAGATCACTGTGTAAATTTCACTGGCTTGTTTTCCTTCTTTATTAATAGTGAGTAGGAATAATGAAATGTTAACTAAGATTATAAAAATATAGTGCCTGTGACTCCACATGCAAATTCTTTAAATTCTTCAATTTCGGACTACAGAAAATGGAAAAATCTAATTAGCACAGGGGACTTACTCCAGAAACCTGGACAAATGAATGTCGATGTAAAATAAATATTATTATAATATTAAAGCTATAGTATTTAAATGTAAAAAAGTGGTCCTATTTAAAATTAGTATTCACATAACTAAAATGATTTATTGAACAAATTTTTGATAGCATAACCAAGATTTCAAAAGTCAACATGTGACATAAATGCTAAAGAACAATTAGCAACAGAGTCAGGCCTTTGAAAAGTGTTTTAAAAGTTGACTATAAGATGATGCCCACAGGTTTTCATCATTTTCTCTTCAAGAATAAAGATGAAGAGAAAAGCAAAATATGTTTTTAATGTTTCAATTAAGATTATGTTCAAAGGAGTAAACATTATAAATTGGAATTTAGAGCCAATGGCTATTTCTCAATAAGTAAACAGATATTTCCTATGAGAGATATTTCTAAGAAAGAAATAGGTGAGGAAGATTAAGAGGTATACATTTTCAGTTACAAAATAAATGAGTCACAGGTATGAAATGTAGAGTGTGGGGAGTATAGTCAATAATAATGTAATATCTTTGTATGGTAACAGATGATAACTAGACATATTGTGGTGACCTTTTTGAAATGTATAGAAATATTGAATCACTATGTTGTGTACCAAAAACTAACATAGTGTTGTAGGTCAATTATACTTCAAAAACAGACAAACGAATTTATAGGAAAAGAGATCAGATTTGTGGTTGCCAGCGGCGAAGGACGGGGGGAGGGGGGATTGGATGAAGGTAGTCAAAAGGTACAAACTTCCAGTTATAAGATAAATAAGTACTAGGGATGTAATGTGATAAATATAATTAACACTGCTGTATGTTATATATGAAAGTTGTTGAGAGTAAATCATGAGTTCTCATCACAAGGAAAACACGGTTTCTTTTTAAATTTTTTTACTGTGGTAAAAGTCACATAATATAAAACATACTATTTAACCGTATTTAACTGTGCAGTTCAGTGGCATTAAGTACATTCACATTGCTGTGCAACTCTCACCATCATCCATCACCTGAATTTTTCACCTTCCCAAACTGAAACTCTGACCCTTTAAACACTAACTCCCCATTCCACCCCCCCTCCCCTCCCCTCCCCTCCCCTTGGCATCTACCACTGTACTTTTTGACCTATAACTGACTATTCTAGGTACCTCATATAAGTGGAATCAACCAGTATTTGTCTGCACCTGATGCGTATTGGAATGCATTTTTTTTTTTTTTTTTTTTTTTATTATTATTTTTGCGGTACGCGGGCCTCTCACTGCCGTGGCCTCTCCCCTTGCGGAGCACAGGCTCCGGACGCACAGGCTTAGCGGCCATGGCTCACGGGCCCAGCCGCTCCGCGGCATGTGGGATCTTCCCGGACCGGGGCACGAACCCGCGTCCCCTGCATCGGCAGGCGGACTCTCAACGACTGCGCCACCAGGGAAGCCCTGGAATGCATTTTTTTATTCAAACAGAAAGTCACAAAAATTATAAACATCCTCATCAGTTCACTCAGTCTCATGTGATTAATTTTTTTTCATCTTGATCTTTTGTTACCACTTTTATGAGTTCATCAGTTTTCCATTAGAGTTCTGAAAATGCTTATTCATTCAGTTCAGCAGTATAGTCAGTTACCAGAAACCTGTACTTGTCAGTCTTTTCCATGAATTCCTTGAAGATGAAACCCTTTTATAGGAGCATTTTTGCAAAAGCATCAGAGTACACCCAGAACTCTCTATAAATGACAAAAGACTAAAAATGACCACGGTTAAAGATTTGATGAAAGTTCATAATAATGCAATTGACAAGGAAATTTAGTTATTTCTGAGATATATATTTTAAAGTTAACAACTAGAATTATGCCTTATAACATTATAAAAGAACATATAAGATATTTAGGAATTTCATGTAATGTCTGAAACATTTATATTAACATATTTCCATACAAATAACCCAAAGAAAGTTTAGGATTCTTTTTTTTTTAATTTTTTAATTTAATTTTATTTTTTTATACAGCAGGTTCTTATTAGTCATCAATTTTATACACATCAGTGTATACATGTCAATCCAAATCGCCCAGTTCAGCACACCCCCATACCCAACCCCCGCTGCGGCTTTCCCCACTTGGTGTCCATACATTTGTTCTCTACATCTGTCTCAAATTCTGCCCTGCAAACCAGTTCATCTGTACCATTTTTCTAGGTTCCACATACATGCGTTAATATACGATATTTGTTTTTCTCTTTCTGACTTACTTCCCTCTGTATGACAGTCTCTAGATCCATGCACGTCTCAACAAATGACTCAGTTTCATTCCTTTTTATGGCTGAGTAATATTCCATTGTATATATGTACCACAACTTCCCTGGTGGTACAGGGATACCGAGGTTAAGAATCCACCTGCCAATGCAAGGGACATGGGTTTGAGCCCCGGTCTGGGAAGATCCCACATGCTGCAGAGGAACTAAGCCCGTGTGCCACAACTACTGAGCCTGTGCTCTACAGCCTGTGAGCCACAACCACTGAGCCTGCCTGCCACAGCTACTGGAGCCCGCGTGCCTAGAGCCCGTGCTCTGCAACAACAGAAACCACTGCAATGAGAAGCCCATGCACCCCAATGAAGAGTAGCCCCTGCTCTCCACGATTAGAAAAGCCTGCAAACAGCAATGAAAAACCAATGCAGCCAAAAATAAATAAATAAATAAATAAAATAAAAAAGTGAATAGTATTCATATATATATGCCACATCTTCTTTATCCATTCATCTACTGATGGACACTTAGGTTGTTTCCATGTCTTGGCTACTGTAAATAATGCTGTTGTAAACATAGGGGTGCAGATATCTTTTCAAGTTAGTGTTTTAATTTCCTTTGGATATATTCCCAGACATAGAATTGCTGGATTATATGGTAGTTTTATTTTTAATTTTTTGAGAAACCTCCACACTATTTTCCATAGTGGCTGCATCAGTTTACAATCCCACCAACAGCGCACAAGTGTTTCCAGAAAAGAAAGCTTTATTTATGGAGCTGAGCTGATTAGAAAGGGTGGCATACTTGCATGTGTAAGAAGGTATACCTACCCCTGCTCTTCCCATCCTCGCTCAGCAGTAGTTACTGTTGTCGTAGACTTGAGGGCTCTTCTCCGTCCATCTGACTTCCAGTTTCAACCTATAGTCTGAAATAATGCTGCTGTATTTTCCCCACCAGATGAACGCTAGCTTGGTTTGTTACAAGCAAAACTATATAATGAATTTCAGCTGCTCATATCATCCCCACCTAAGGGCCAGCCCTGAAATTTGGGTGGATCATACTATGTCAGTGTCACTTCAGCCTGACCCAGCATCTTCGTGCTGACATTTTTGGATAAGAATCTCACAGAGCTCACAACCAAGTCTCATTCAAGTTATTGTAGCATTCAACTGTAGGGGAAATCATGAGGTTATTGTGGTGGTTTGCATTTGGAAGGCATTTGAAAGAAAAAGGACAGAAAAGTACTAGCAGCTGCTGTTTTAGAAGCTAACATATTAGATGAGTTGGTTAAGCTGTATAATGCAATTAAAATACAGGGATACCGAGTTGTAACTAACATATAAAAGGTACAGAAGTATACTGCAGGCCTAATATATAAAGATGTCTTAGAAGCTTCATTCCATTTAAAATAGAAAACCTGATACATTATTGACTCTTCTCACTAATAGATTCATTTTCTAGAAGGTGATGGAAGCAACAATGGGGATTGCTACTTTGAAAATCATTGCCAAAAAAAAAATGAAGAGCTGATTTTTGGTGTATAAACATTGGCATAAAATCAAAGGAAGGGTGCATACAGGGTATGGTCTGATGTGTGCACTGGCCTTTAGAAAAGCAGCTTCAAAATATTCATAAAAAACAAGTGTCTGGGTTCAGGAACTTAAAAGAAGAGGGTAATTCAAAAAGGGTAGGAATCTCTAAGAAAGAAAATAAATTCTGACTATTCAGGGCTTCCCTGGTGGTGCAGTGGTTGAGAGTCCGCCTGCCGATGCAGGGGACGCGGGTTCGTGTCCCGGTCCGGGAGGATCCCACATGCCGCGGAGCAGCTGGGCCCGTGAGCCATGGCTGCTGAGCCTGCGCGTCCGGAGCCTGTGCTCCGCAACAGGACAGGCAACGGCAGTGAGAGGCCCGCGTACCGAAAATAATAATAATAATAATAATCCTCTAGGGCTTCCCTGGTGGCGCAGTGGTTGAGAGTCCACCTGCCGATGCAGGGGACATGGTTCGTGCCCCGGTCCGGGAAGATCCCACGTGCCGCGGAGCGGCTGGGCCCGTGAGCCATGGCTGCTGAGCCTGCGCGTCTGGAGCCTGTGCTCCGCAACGGGTGAGGCCACACAGTGAGAGGCCCGTGTACCGAAAAAAAAAAAAAAAAAAAAAAATCCCCTAAATAAGGGAAAGGAGGTGACTTCTAAAGAAATCAGTGTAGCTCTAGAGGGAGTTACCTAAGAATGCAACATCATGCAGAAAGAAGCACAATTTCAATGGAAGAATATAAAGTATTCCAGCTAGAAAATTCATCACAAAAATATTAAAATCCCGAATAAGTTAGGGTTTGTGAAATATACTGAGGACAACAAAAATGTCTGTTTTTCTATTTTATATGAAAAAAGACCATAAAGGAAGGATTAGTCTTGGCCATGAGTTTATTGTACCTCTACTTTCCACATGAAAGCCAACGATCTTCAAAGTGTACAGGGTAGAACTTTGCTAAGAAGTTAGGCCCAAAGTAGGCGAGGAAGAAGAAATTAAACCTATGTTAATTGGTAACTATTCAGTGCCATACATTTATTCAAAAATTACTTTTTGGGAAATTTGCTACATGTTCTCTTACAGACTCCGGGAGTATAGGGATGAGTAACTTAAATACATGAGTTCAAAAGCTTTGGTCACCAGTGAAATTTTATACACACATCTCATGCATTCCTAGGAATTTAAGAGGTATCATTACCTTTACAGAAGAGGAAATCGAGGCTAAGAGAAGGTCATTAAGCCACCCACAGATATAACGCATATTGAAAGGAAACACTGAAACGGGGATCTAACCCTGTCTGACATTAGAAGCCATGTAATTTTCTCCTTTCTATTCTGTGACTCTCTCTTAATTAGAGAGTAAAAGTTCATATGAGTCACAACCTAGGTGCAAAGTAATTGCAGGTGTAGTTGTAGAATATCAGTTGTCATTCTATACAAAATTGGAAATATAGCAATTCCTAGGATACTACAAAAGTACAAATACTTGAGTATTCAGAGGGGGAATATATATGTATATATATTTCAGAAACTATAAATAGGCAAATCCAATGTCGATTTAAGAACAGGTGTTTCACCAATGATAGATGAACACTTAAAAATAAGTAGTAATCACGAGGAGGCTGTGTGATTCCCAGAAGTACGTATCATATTTAATTTGCAAACGATTATCATTTCAGAAAAGTATTTGACAACACATCTCAAATATTTCAACACACGTATTTCTGATGTCTTAATGTTTAATGATACATGTAGACGTGTGTGCTGCTGGCTGAAAATTATCTCAAAAGCTTACTGGAAAAAAAGTCTTTAGTGACTTGCCATAGGGCTCTGTTGTTGACCCTCTTTTAATACATTTTAATCTACATCACAAATGAAGGCATGAGGCATATTTTAAAAAATTTTAGATGCTGAAAATTATGAAGAACAGCTAACATATTGGGTTCTAAATAAAAATGCAACCCAATTTTGATATGTCAATAGACAACATGAAATTTAACAGAGAAATAAAAAGTTTTACACTGTTTAAAAAATTCAGTGTTAACAAAGGGAAGATTTGTGGCTTAACATTTCATCATATGATTAAAAAAAAAAGTCCCAGAAGATTTTAATTATTACAAATTCAATTGTAGGCAACAGTATAAAATGGCTTTTCATGTAGATAGATCCATCTCAGCCTCATTTCTTTTCATTGGCATGACCATACAAAGCATATTTTAAGTGACACATTGCCATAATAAAGTTCACCCAAAAGAGATAGATACAAAGAGTGGAAAGATCAATGAATATTCTAACTGCTCCCATATCTCTACTGCTTAGCTGTGGGTCTGGAATAAAACTGGCACTCAGTAAATATGCATTGAATTAATAAATCAGGGACACTGTGTAACATGGGGCATAGAAAAAGGAACTGAAAAATTTCATCTAAAGAAAAGAAGGTTTAACAGAGTGATAACAGCTGCCTGTAAGTAAAGGAGGGCCTATCATGTAAAAGATGGGTGAGATTGTTTATCTAGTAGTTTCAGAGGAAGTTAAACATGTTTTTTCTGTGATAAAATGAAATCTTTAAAATGAGTAGAGGTATCCAAAAATGGAATGATAACCTTTCCGAGCGTGAGCTCTCTATGCCAAAGGAGACTTTAAGAAGATAAAGTCTCATCAAATCAAAGGAAGATGGTGGACGGGTGTCTGCTGCAAACACTTCTAATGGGAAATCTCTCTGATTCTATGTAAAAGTGTGGTTGGATTTTTTTTCCTTATTGTCTTGTGAAGTTTCTTATTTTTGTAGTTCACTAGTCCTAAAAGTGATTCAGGGTTAGCTTTAAAATGCTTCATCTAATGAACACTGGATTTAGTGGTTAGATGATCTTCAGTTCAAAGAACATTACTTTTTCAGTTGATAACTGAGTAATCAGTAATCTAAATAAATGAGAACCCCCCAAGATGCCTTCAATTTCATAAAAAATAATTCAGAGTGAAGATGGATCATTTGACTG
This sequence comes from Phocoena sinus, assembly GCF_008692025.1. Taxonomy (NCBI): domain Eukaryota; kingdom Metazoa; phylum Chordata; class Mammalia; order Artiodactyla; family Phocoenidae; genus Phocoena; species Phocoena sinus. The sequence continues at coordinate 121,456,383 of NC_045767.1, read as the reverse complement.
AAAGTGGAATTTACAAGCAATGAGATCCCAATTGGAGAGGAGTCAAGTGTCACTGTGAACTGAGGTGACTGCTAGAGCTTCTAGAAGGTGGGGAGTGGCCTTCCTCATGCTGTACCAGCTCCCTCTGCTTGCCCATCATAGCCCTCACCGCAGGTTGTAATCATCAGTAACTTGTCCATATGCCCCACTTCCCTAGGGGGCTGTGAGCTCTGTGCAGGCAGACTCTTTCCTCCTGACCCACCATAAGCTCCCCAGCACCTAACAAAGTGCTCATCATAGCAAGTTCAATAAATATTTGTTGACTAAAATGCATGAATAAAGTGTGGAATCCTCACTGTTAAAATCCAGTATCATATTTTACACGTAGCATTTTTTATTTTTGGAGTGGATTGGTGAGGACTTTATAGAAGGATGCTGAAAAATATATACCTCACTGGCAGTGAAGCCATTTAAAGATCTGATCTGATTTTAAAACTTATATTTATTTTCTGATAACTAGAATATTCTCTATTACTATACTATTATATACCTACTGTTCAAACTTATTATTTTTAGTCTTCATTTCACTGTGATCATCAAAAGAAGTGCTTGAATACTTCTTAGCATACAGTAGTGATCAATCTGTGAAGCAAAAGAAACGCTCATTCATCAAACATTTGCTAACAGATGCTGTGCTAAAATGATGAAGATGGAAAAATGGAAAAGGGCACGGTACCTGCTGTTAGAAGTTTTCAGTGAAGTTGGAGAGACAAATATGTAAATAGATAGCAATACCATGATAACAGTGTATGAACAAATTTGGTGCGCTTGAAGGGCATATCTAAAATAGATAAGGCAAGGCAGATATATCAGGATATATTAAATAAATGAGTTAATATAAGGAGAAACTAATTGATTTAAATAGTAGTTGAAGAGGAGGGGAGCATAGGGAATTTTCATCATGCATCTCAAAACCATGGAGGTAGACTATTGAGCATACTAGGAGGAGGGAGAGCAGAGAATAGCATGCAATGAAATGATGAATAAGCGCTATAATTATTACTGCCCTTTAGGGAGTGCTCTGCTGACCACTAAGCTCACAAAACTCTATATTATCACCATTTTTCAGATGAAAATCTGAAGCTAAGGGATTAGCCCAGATCTCCTAGCTAGTGAATGATAAACTAGAACTGCAGCCCACCGTCTCATACCTAGTATTTTTCACTCTTGTATGAGGAAAGGGTCTTCAGAAGTGCTTAACTCATTGAAATGGATATTCTATGCATATAACTCTTCTGTAAAATTACTTTGAGTTCAAGAATTTTATGCATAAAAATACTACCTAAATGTGACACAAATTTTACATAAACACATTAATTCTATACAGAAGCACGGTCCTCTGCCTTCCCCATCCTTTTCCTTATCTACCTGCAAAAATGATTTAGGAGCATTATTCAAATTGGAAGCACACAGCCTTTGCTAGCATGAGCAAGAAAACATATCTTCAATGTCTCTTTCTTTCTTAAAAAAAAAAAATGGACTGAGTAGATGAATGGTTTAGATTCTTTTCATCATTGTGATGGTATTCTGAATTGATGGCCATGACAGATCTGTTCTTTACCCTAAAAAATAATGACACTTTCAAGGTAAGTTTCTGTCATGTACTGATTACCTGGACAGAGCTGAAAAGAACAGGAACAGTAATTATAAATATTTTTGCTTCTGAGTTCAGAAGAATATTTGTAGGAGGATGGAAATTTTGGCTAGAATCATAGCAAACTCCAAACCTTCTTTTGATATTATAATTTCCATTTCTGAAATTTGAATCACTTATCAGGAAGTTTTTGAGTTTATAAACACAAGTCAAAATGAAATAGAAATTATCTATGCACTTTAATATTTAATGCCCCCATTATTATCATTGGTGTCAACTTGAGCTTTAAAGTTAGACAGACAGTAGTTTTAGCTTTCTGCTTCCACAAATTAACATTTTGACTACGAACAAGTTATTTAAAATTTCCATAACTCACTTTCGTCATCTACAAATGGAGACATCAAAAAAATTCTGGAGTTACATAAAACAGGTGAGGTGATTTTGATAAAATGATTAGCACAATGACTGACATTATATTATCTATTGTCATTGGATTCCAGAAAAACGGTTTTCAAAACTTAAGAATCAGCTTCATTTTAAGTTTGTAAAAATGTTGGAAGATTCAGATAATTCTGTGGATTAAATAATTGTCTATGGCTTCATTAGAGACTGAGATACACAGCCTGAATTCGCCTCTTCTAGTTTGGTTCCTCAGATCATTTTACCTTTTTTGCAAAAATCTGTCAAGGCTAAAAAAGAAATGATAACATCCATTTGTAGCTTAGACTTTTAAATATAGAACAGATGATAGCTACTATCAATTGCAAGGTATTTATTTTATTGAACAAGAAACTGAAAAATAGAAACGAAATAAGTTTTTATGGCGGTATGAATTAGAAAATAGCAATAAATGTCATTCCAGTTTATTTTTTTTGGTGGAAGAATAATTATGTATAAATTAGAAATAGTACATCTAGTACCAAGTCTGGTTTTTATTTTTATAGAAAACTCTGTCCACATTTGGAATCTTCATTTAAAATGATATTTGGCTTATATCTGACATTTCTAGACTTATATAATCAATCTACTCTGTGTTGTATTTCTTATATTGGGCTCTTGGAATGGATGATTTTTTAACACGCTCCACTATACAACAAAATTATTTTCAGTAACTTTCACGAAATGAGATAAATTCTAATAATGCAAAAAAAGAATCATAGATGTAAAAATGTTCTTTAATTGAACTTTGTATATGTAAGTATGTAAATGGAAACATTAATTAAATTGTTATAATATAAAAAGGAAACTAATTAATACTTTTAATTACATTAATGTATTATTTAAAGATAGAAAAGTAAAACATAAAAATAAGCATTTCCAAAAAGAAAACTCTGCAAGATTCAGCTAATAAGTTGCAAATGGAATGATGAACTGAAGTAACTAAAGTTCTGTATCCTTGATTATATAATCAGTGTGATCATGTTTATCAGGTATAATGCTTAAACGTAGTGATTGGCAGTACCACAGACACTGGATAATCCAACCTAGTGCTGTCCTGGTGGAGGCTTACATTGGCACAGAGGCTATTGTGAGCATCTCTTCCCAATTTCTTGCTTGGTGACATGACACTGGCAGGTTGAGATTAGTCATGGAAGGTGTAGTAAATACCAAAGAAATAAGGAAGTACATCAAATCAAGGTTATTTCTTCAAGGATCCACTTGTTAAACATTTACCAGTACATCACAGATCAAAATGTAGTCAAAGTGAGCCCAAACTATTTCAAAAGTTTGAGAAGTTACTCTCAAAATAATTGTCTGTAATAAGTCCCTAAAGTTGGGAGCCAATTGTATAACTGGGAGCTCTTTGAATTAACTTTCACATAGATGATGACATAACTGGAGAAACTGTTTAAAACTTAGATGGACAAAAAATGATTTAGAATTGTTGGCACATGGTGATTAAAAAACAGACTGATTTCAAATGTCTTTATTATTTATTTAATTTTTATTTTTAAAACCAACTTGATTGATGTGGGACTTCCCTGGTGGCACAGTGGTTAAGAATCCGCCTGCCAATGCAGGGGACATGGGTTTGAGCGCTGGTCCGGGAAGATCCCACATGCCGCGGAGCAACTAGGCCTGTCGCCACAACCACTGAGCCTGCGCTCTGGAGCCCGTGAGCCACAACTACTGAGCCTGCGAGCTGCAACTACTGAAACCCATGCGCCTGGAGCCCTTGCTCTGCAACAAGGGAAGCCACCACAATGAGAAGCCTGTGCACTGCAAAGAAGAGTAGCCCCTGCTCACCACAACTAGAGAAAGCCCACACATGGCAACGAAGACCCAATGCAGCCAAAAATAAATAAATAAATAAATAAAACCAACTTGATTGACATAAAACTCACTTGCAAATATTCAAAGTGCACAATCCAGTAAATGCTAGCAGTTGCATATGCTGTGACTTACCACCACCATCAATTAAAAAAATATTCTCATAACCCCCAAAATATTCTACTTGCCCCTCTGCCATGGATATCTCCCATCAAATCCAGCTGTAGACAACAAATGATACGGTTTTTGTCACTGTAGATTAATCTGTATTTCCTAGAATTTTAAATAAATTGAGTCATATACTATGTATGCTTTTTTGTCTGGTTTTTATTCACTGAACATTCAGTGTGTTACATTTATCAGTAAGTCAGTTCTTTTCATTGCCAAGTAGTTTTCCACTGAATGCATGTATCATACTTTGGATATCCATTCACATATTGATAGACATCTAGATTATTTTTAGTTTGGAGGCCCTTGCCAAGATATACATTTTCATTTCTTTTTGGTAAATTATTAGTAGTGGAATGTCTGGGTTTTATGTGTCTATGTTTGACTTTCTTAAAAATGGACAGTTCTCTAAAGTGGTTGTACCATTTTGCATGCCACTCAGCAGTTTAGGAGATCTTTAGTTGCACCTCAATCTTATCAACACTTGGTTGGATGGAGTAGTTCATTCTCTCTCGGCAGCCAAAGTAAAAGTCTCACAGATCTTACTAGAGCTGCCTGGATCACACAACTTTCCCAAAACCATTACTGGGCTTCTATTTGCCCAGGTCTGCACCACAGGTCCCTGCTGAGGCTGGAATTTGAGTTAACTGCACTATAAGCCATATGCTGGGGGTTGGGAGGAAGTGGTTCCCCAGAGGGAAACTGTGGCACTGTTAGGGAAGGCTGAATGGATTCCAGGAGGCCAAAGATCAACATAATTCTACTATATAATTTTAGGTATAGAAAACTCTGCTAGAAATAACAGGTTTTTAAACTTAGAAATGTACAATTAAAGAAAGATTTTATTTTTAGTTGGAATAATAGTGCAATGAAACACAGCAACTAATAAACATATGCTCAGGACATTTAGTGAAGAAACTGATGAGTAGGTGTTGGGAAAAACATATTAAGTCCATTGCTTTCCATTTCTTTCTTTGTTTGAAATTCATGGAAATCTGTCTGTAAGGCAACTGAGTGTACTTGCTGAAGGCAGATGGTTGTGTTCTCTTGCTTGGTAGCCTAGAAAGCTGGAGAAGGAGGTGCAGATGGCCAGGTGGGGGAGGCTTTAGTAAATGTGCGTGAGACCAATGCTAACTTTAGGGACCACAGAATTGACACAAATCTAAAACTTTTGGAATATTTGTTAACCTGACAACTGATGGTCTAGAACCTTTGAACATTACTGTTGTTATTCAACGTTGGCTTTACAGAAAGGACAAAGAAGGGAAGAGAGATGGGTCAGTCAACCTTCCCATTTTTCAGCTGTGTATTAGGTTAGGTCAACTCTCCTTATGGGTACAGAATCTGAAGTTTGGCTCTCCCATTTTCATTCTTTACAAACTGCATGTGAATTTTGAAAGTTATTGAACTTAATGAATAATTGTATTAACTTTACATTCTATGTCTTACCATTTCCTACCCCCCTTACCTGTCTCATCTGACATTTTATGTGCATACATTTTAAAATTTATTTCTGGCCGTCTTTTTCTCTCCATCCCCTTACTTAAATGGAAACTTTATGAAGAAAGACTATTTGACTTATTCTCTTCACTGTTGTATTCTTTTCACCAAGAAAAAATCCTGGCATGAAATAGATACTTCAAAACATTTGTTGGATATTTTCTGAATTTGTTTGGATAAACAAAGGAAAGTTAAAGATGAGAATATAGACTTTGCCTGATTTATTTAGTGACATATCTGAGTGGCTAAAACAGTGCCCAGCAAATAGTAGATTCTTAATAACCATTTGTTGAATTAATTAAAGATATCCATTGTTTAATCCTTCTTTGTGAACGAGACAAGGTTAACTATTGACTAGTGAAAGAATGCAGGAGTTAAGGCGGTCCAAAAGAAATGCTGAAGATTTGTAATAATTATTGTGGGGAATTATAAAAGTAGACAATCAGAGACCCACAAAAGGATTTCCCAACTGCAGAAAGTCTGTTGTGACCACAGTCTACCTGATTATACAATTTCTTCCAACAATGTTCACTAGTAAGGACAAGGAAACAGATGGTTTTACTGCCCTAACACCTCCACCCTCTAAAATAATTGATCTCCTCTCTAATAAAAGTTGCTGTGATGTGTCATGGAATGTAGACTGATTAGGAAGAAAAGCGACTTCACAGGGGATGGAGAGACTGGGACAAAAGGCAGGAGTGTAGGGATTAGAAGACCCAGTGGAGTCAGAGAGAAGGAAGGGTGGGAGGAGTGAGAGACAAAATATAGTCAATTTTGTCACAGAACATGATATTGGAATTTATTACTTAAAAGTATTTCCATTTCTAGGTGATAATTCAGTCAAGGTAAAATGTCATCATGAAGTAGAATGATTTTGTTTGAGGTTTGTGTAGCATGGGGGATGGATGGAAAAGGCCAAGGAATAGAGAACTAGGTTCTAGGTTGAGTTTTCAAGAACTGGGTTGGAGATGTGGACTCTGAGTCATGTCCAGTATGCCCCACAAAGGTGAAAGTGACCGAGAAATCTATAGGTGTTATAATATAGAAGTAAATAGAAGGAGTGATAGAAGTAGGTAGAAGGAGTTGATTAGGGGTAGTATAGAGAGGCAGCTATAGCTTCAGAAGAAGAAAAGAGTGTCCAGTTAATGGCATAGAAGTGACATTAGTGAGCTACGAGAATGGAGTTGGGATGGGAGGGACAAGTCAAATCAGGAAGCACGATGACCAGTTTCAGCCTGCTGCAGTAGTACAGAGGGAGACATTAGTGGTTTGGATTAGGGTAGTGGAGGTGGAAGTGGTGAGAAATTATCATTGAGGGTCATTCCTTGAAGGTAAAGTCAACAGAGTTGATTGATGGAACTAGATGTACAGCATGAAGCTCCTTGGTATTTTGTCTGAAAAACTGGATGATTGTTAACATTAGGTGGGCAAGGCAAAGGGAGAAGTCAGTTTGAGGGAGAAAAGAAGAGTTTTGTTTGGGCTTTATAAGTTTAAGAAACTTATATGACAGCTATTCAAACATTCACAGGAGTGCTGGCAACTATCAACTGCTTTCATATGCACTGTGTCATGTGTTATATTGTCTTATTGATCCAATGAGATAGACATTAAAATTATTCTAACTTAGGTGAGACTTAGAGAAGTAGAGGAATAATGTCAAAGTCATATAACTAGAAAGCTTCAAGGGCAAGATTTGAACCGAGACTGACTAGAGAGCACTAACTTGCAATCACCATCCATACAACCAAAACCACTCCTGATCAAGTGGATCCAGGTTTTGTTGTACCTAAAGAATACGCAGGATTTCCCTTGTGGCTCAGTAGTTAAGAATCCGCTTGCCAATGCAGGGAATACGGGTTCGATCCCTGGCCTGGGAAGATTCCCACATGCCACAGAGCAACTAAGCCTGTGTGCCACAACTACTGAGCCCGCATGCCACAACTACTGAAACCCGTGTGTCTAGAGCCCATGCTACATAACAAGAGAAGCCACCGCAATGAGAAGCCTGCGTCCCGCAATGAAGAGTAGCCCCTGCTTGCTGCAACTAAAGAAAGCCCACGCACAGCAACAAAGACCCAACGCAGCCAAAAATAAATAAATAAACAAATAAAAAGAATCATACCATTAGTATGGTATATTTAAAAAAAAATAAAGAATATGCAATTTGGGGCGTCCTCTGTAAGAAAAAGAATGTAAATTCGGACTTCCCTGGTGGCACAGTGGTTGAGAGTCCGCCTGCCGATGCAGGGGACACGGGTTTGTGCCCCGGTCCGGGAAGATCCCACATGCCGCAGAGCGGCTGGGCCTGTGAGCCATGGCCGCTGAGCCTGTGCTCCGTAACTGGAGAGGCCACAACAGTGGCCTGCGTACCGCAAAAAAAAAAAAGTAAATTCACAGCTACAAAATTACAATTGGAATTAAATATTTAAAATGAGAAAAGAATTTACAACAAATTGTGTGCTTTAAAAGCTGTGCAGTACCTCAAGCATCACGAAATCTGGAAAATTAACGTGATTCTTAAAGGTTAACAAGTGAACACATTTCTATAATATTTTTCCTACATTTTTTGTCTGCAAAAAAGTCTTTGATTATATCTTCCTATGACAAAGTTTTCATAATGCCATTTCTATAGAAAAAAATTGAAAGATAAATTAGTTGTGCTTTTATGATTAAAATTGATCAATTTTTAATTATTGATAGTTTAGGAAAGTTTCAGATTCATAACTTATTAATAATTCTATGTAAACGTGTAGGATTGTTTGGGAATTTATTTGGGAAATCTGGAAAAATATTCAAGTTTGGCAACAACATATAACCAAGTGACACACTGTTAGAACCTCTTCCTAGGCCTTTCATGGTATCCATTCAGGGGAGGGACCTGGTGAATCCACCTGTGGTACTATTTTCTCTCCAAGTAATTGGGGAAAGGAGTGACAAGACAGGGAGGCCTGTGCTTCATGTGATGTAACCTGAGAGGTACCCTTCCTGAGTGGCCAGAGAAGGGACTGACCGCCTCCTCAGATACTCACCATCTGGTAGAATTATGAGTACTCCAACTGTAACGTGAGAGACAGGGGTTGAAAAAGAGGCTTGGAGAAAATGATCCTTTCTCACAAATTCCTCAAAAATCATTTTTAAAATATAATAAAATTGGCATTACTTTTTCTATTTCTCTTACCCCCCTGCCCTGCCATGAGTCAATAAAAATAACTGACTAAATATTTATTTTGCTAAAGCTTTCCATTATTTTAAAATATTTCCTGCTTGAAGGCTAAGTGTAGGTAGAAATGATACATATCTTCTTTATAATTAACTAGCCAATAGCAGAAAGCCTTGCCATGATTATACTACTACTTGAATACACTGTCATAAAACAGTGATCGAACTCGAACTGTGCATGGTTTTCTTTCTTCATTCAATTAATTTTCCTTTGCCTGAAATAATGACACGTTCAGGACCCTTTCTGCTATTGTATAGCAGCTGTGAAATGAGAATAGGTGGTTCACTTTTTTGTATCCTTAGGCCTGAAACGTAGATGAGGGCTGGAATAATCATTACACAAGAGCGACTGTTTGCCCTGGTTGGAAAAATATAATGAATTTAAAGAAAGAGAAACAGTATGAGAAATTTTTAAAAGGCAGGAAATTGGTATAAAAAAGTGATTTCTGGGATGTTCGGAATCCCATTAAACCCACTTTCCCTTCCATATGTTTGGTAAGCTGAAAGGTATCATGGGGGCACCTTGATTCAATTTAACATGCTTAATGGAATTTCAGTTATATAACTAGGATGGCCAATTCCCACCCGCCCAGGGCCCCATGTCATTCTTTAACTGATATTACAGAGTACCCAAACTCAATGCTCCCACCTGTTTGATTCAGCCGGAAGCCCAGTTTGATATGTCAAAAACTCCCATGGGTCGCTGCTGTCTTAGCTGCTTGCTAATGGGTCATAAATTCCATCTCACCCAAGAGGCCTATGGAGTCCTCACTGGGGCCACCTGGTGGTCATTCCCAAAGCCGTCAGCGTACAGACGAGCCTCTTGTCCCAAGGGCAGGAAATCACTGAGCCCGCAGTAGATGGACTCACATTGTCCTCCACTGCACCTTGACATTCTCTATGATCCCAGAGCTCTTTCTGTTATGCTTGTCTAAAAGGGTAGTAGAAAAGAGGATCCCTAAACTAGGTCTCTTGGCATCAGTGAAGTGCAGGCCTATATGCAGGGGCAATAATAGGTTTGTGTGGGACTAAATCTTATATAATTTGAGTCCTTTTTAATAAAAAAATCATACATTTTACATACATAATTAGGTACAGAGGAAAATACTTAGTTTGAACGAGGAAACACATCATAATATGTTGCACAATCATTAGAGATTCAGGTCCCTTTCTTTTAAGATTTACTTCAGGCAATTTGCCAGAAATGCTTCATAGAAATCGTCCCTGAGTACAGTCTGGATAAGGAAGAGTCCCTGAAACGGAAACTCTATTAGCTTCATGATAAATTCACCCCTTCCTACTTAGATGGTGTCAACTCTGAGTGCATTGCTGATTACCTGGGGCTGTGCCAGGACCACTTGACCCTGACAGTCTGGATGCTTTGTGCATAGCCATCACTGAGGTTGTCTCCACCTGTTGGAGCCCCAGTAGCACTCAGAGAATTGGTCCATTTAGACCACCATCTCCTCTTCCTCACTTCCTTGCCAGGACTGATCCTACCAGTTAAGCCCAGGCTACAGTGGTTTTTTGAGATTTGAAAGAAGATACAACTTCCTTTAGTTTTAACCTAGTGAAGGTGCCCTTTGACAAAATGAGCAGATCTACTACCATGGACAACGTTAATTTTATCCAATTGTATTTTTATCTCCTATTGGCAGTAAAGGATGTACAACGAAGAGTCCCCTCAACCTCAACACCTGTCTCCTCCTGTTATGCAATTCTCCCCCTCAACGTTATTGTTTTTTGGATAGCATTACAGAAATGTATTTTGCAAATATAAACAAATACGTGTGTGTTGTTAAGCTCTTCCATTCTTTCTTAATGTACTAGAATAGTTTCATTTATTCTGTTATTCATATTACAATTTGTTAGATTTTTCTGGTGAAATGATCTGGGTACAATGCTCATAGGAGAGTTGGACAAGAAGGAAGGTCTTTAACATCTTTCTCTGTTTCTTTCATAAAGACATCTTGTCTCGTACTGGCGGGGGGGTGGAACCTTGCTTTCCTTTTGTTAGCATTCACCTGGCATAACTTTCCTCTTTTGTTTTAGCATAGCATTTTGCTTTGTAATCCAAATAGTCTTTTCTCATTTTTGTGTCTGCTACTGTGTAAGCTTAGTCTAATTACATTTATTGATATGACTGATTTATTCTGTTTTATTATTTTAGATTTTTTAATTTTTATAGCTTTAAAAATACTTTATAGGCTCACCAGGAATCCCATGATGGTATACGGGTATATCTACCTTGGTGCTGTTAGATATACTCAGCATCTTCACTCTTTGTTAAAGAGATCAGGACATTTACTCTTCTAACTTTGGTTAATTTTCTAATTACTGCAGATGATATTATTTACATTTTGACCTGACCTCATAAGCTTACTGTTTATTTCAGTCTTTGTTTTATGGTTAAATATATTCAGTAATCACCACAAACTTCTTTGCTGTGGCTTTTCTAGTCATTTCTTGGTTGGCTAAATCTCGCTTACAGTTAGCGTCCTCAAGAACAGGTGGGAGCAATTCCCTTGAATTCTTGCATTTGGTATCCCTCTTAAATATATAGGCTGAAATAGTCTTTTATTTCAGGAAAGCCTTAATAAATTACATTTTTAAATACTTGTGTTTTTTTTCTTTTATTTCAATTTATTCTATAGTTCCCTATATGGTATCTTGGGTCTCATTGGCTTATCTTCCATATCTATGAAGAGGTAATATAATACCATGAGTTGTTTTTGTTTGCTTGCTTTAGTAGTTTTTTCTTTTTCTCTTTGTGAAGAAAAGAAACTAAAAAGGAGGTTTGGCCATGAGAAGCAAATAAATCTTTTCAATACTCTTGCCTTGATTTTGGTCAGACATCAGCATGTAATTTAACCAATGACCTTCTCCAGGTCTTATCTGAAGTTATACTAGGATATGCAAAGTGGGTGGTCCCAGATTACTCAGAGCATTATAGGTCTTTTTTCTGTTGGAGCTTGGAACAGAGTCTTGGTCTAGTATACTGAGTGGCAGTATGATTAGAGGGAAACCTGAAGCCCCCCCCCCCCAAATTATGTCATCCACCCAAAACACGGTGATATTTACTCTGTAGACTTTGAAATGTAATTTTTTAAAACTTTACTTACAGGCTACTCCATCTCCTTCTAAAACTTTCTGAAAAGTATGAAGATGCTTAATGTTATTTTAAGAGACAGTCTCTACAAGAATAGAATCAGATCCTATAAGAGTATAGATGACAGACAAAAGGGCAATTCCTTGTGGCAGATATCTGGCCCAGGCAATGACAAAGAGAGTGGACCAGACTGTCCCTGAAGGGAAGGGCATAAGAATTTCAGGTCTCAGTGCAACTGATTTGTTATCCAGAGGTGTAGGTTTTACACCAAAGAAATAATCATGTTGGCAAGTAAGTCCCTAATGTTCCTGGTTCAGACCAGGTTCAGAACTACTGCAGGGGCAGCAGGTTCAGCCCTGTGCTAGATTCCCAGAATCCCTTTTCTTTGGCTCTTTGAATGTCCAGATGATTTCCTGCTATAACCAGAAAGAGCCTTGCTAGTGACAGTTTGTAACTGTCAGGCATAGGGACAGAAAAGGGGCTCCAAATCCAAGGCCTGCATGATAAAAAAAAAAAAAAAAGAAAAGAAAAGAAAAAGAATCTAAGGGAAGTGAGTAGCGCCTGTAAAAGGTGCCAAAACATACCTCTGATTTAATTCTTCAGCTGCTCAGTGAGTTACGTATCTGCTATTCTATAGATATCACACATATTTTCCTGTTTTCAGTGTTTCCTCTTTCCACTTTCTGTCAGAGATAGAGAAGAATGAAATATTTCTCCCTGCACATACTGCAATCAATTTTGTCGGTAAGTAAAGATCTTAAAATAAAACCATCTTGACTCTATCATAAAAGAAAGTATTTTCAATTGCTCGCTGATAGCTTGGAAGTACACATCATTTTTCATACTCATACCCCTAGTATTTTGTCATGTGTCTGGACATTTCATTGTCAATGATATTTTACTATCTATCCATCTCTGCTCTTTCAAGTGCCTGTTTTTAACATTAAGACAATAGACTTCATCCAGTTAATAAAAGAACATTCCAATATGTGCTGATTAAGAATGTACTTGGATGTCAGACAACTTGGTTCAAATGGGCAATTCACTCAACTCTCTTGAAGCCTTGAAAATAGGGATCATGTCAGTATTCACCTCATACGGTTGTGATGAGGATAAAGTTCGTTCATATATTTAAAAATATTTATTGGGCACCTCCTATGATAAGTGCTATGGTGCAAAAGGATACAAGCTAAGGGGATAGAGAATGACAGGATGCTGCTTTAGATACAGAGGTCAGAGAAAGCTGCTCCAGGAAGGTTTTATTTGAGCAGAGATCTGAAGGAAGTGAGAAAACAAGTCATGCAAATACCAGGGAAGAGAACTTTCCAGGCAGAGAAAAGAGCAATTACAAGGTACTGTGCTGGGAATATTACTGCCAAGTTTGAGCAGCTGGGTGAATTGTGATATCATTAATGAGATCACGACATATTTTTTTCAATGCCTGGGGCCTAGAAAGTCTTCCATAAGTATTATCAATTCTGTTTAGTGTCTGAATCTCAGAAATAGAAATATTCCCCCTTTTTATTATTTTGTTTAACGTAAGAGGGTCTAATTATGCACACCATGGCACAGAGACTCTCTTGTTCTTTAAGTCAACAGGCTCACTGTTGTGAAAAGAAGTAAGCTGACAGGGTTCCCCTTTGGGGCAAAGCAAGGAGCAATGGTTTCAGACTTGCCCCACCCAGACGTACCACAGGATAATGCCGTGCCTTTCTGAGCTTGGGTCATCCAGACTGCTGGCCTCCAGAAAACAAAGCCAGAGGTAGGTAGGGGACAGCTGTACTGCACAGAGTTCCCAGAACCAGGGGGTTTCTAGAGCTCTCCAGGCTGAGAAGTCACAGTCTACACACAGAACGTACTGTGAAAGTGTGCTTGCATCATCTGGAGAAGGTATTTATTACGTGAGGGACAGTTATTGTAGAAAATGTATTTACTTATAAATAAATAATATTTATGGTAGAAATTAATAACATTTTTGTTAATTAAGAAGGCACAGACATAAAAAAAGGAAGGGAGAAGGAAAAAGAAAAAGATGGGGGAGGAGGGAGGAAAAGGAGGAAGAAATCATCTATTAAGCTACCAGCCAAACATAAGTCCATGTTTTATTTTTTGCATACGGATTCTATGAAAATGTGCATAGATTTTAAAAATGATATCTTTGGTAACCCACTATTTTCACTCAACATCTGATCTTTATCATCTTTTTCTGACCGTAAATACATCTGACCACACCTTTCTTTTATTGGCTGCATAGTTATCCAATAAAGTTGAGACAATTATTTACCCAATTATTGTAACCTTACGATAACCTCTCCTTAACATGTTAAACATGCCTTCTCTTCACATAAAGCGATTGTGTTTCCAATATCCATGGAAGGAAAGAACATATGATGATAACAATCTCCCACCAATTCAGTGACACCTTCAATGCGTTGTAGATTAGAACAACATCTATCTGCATTTAAAATTTTAGGTAGATAGTTAGATGGATGTGAGGACTATTGAATTTACTGGCATGCTTGATATACAAATAAGCTCTTAGACGCCTTGCAAAGGTTCAGCCATGCACTGTCCCACTTTGAGTGCAGCTGTTCACAGGTTAGGATGCACAGATGATGCAAGGCACTCGGCCTTGAAGTACGTTCCCAGAAGCAGCAGCAGCAGTATCACCTGGTTAGTATTGCTAACTTGTTAGCAATACTGATTATCTGGCCCCAACCCAGACCTATTGAGTCAGAAGCTCTAAGGATATGGCCCAGCGATCTGTTTTAGCAAGACCTCCTGGTGATTCTGATGCACACTCAAAGTAGAGAACCTCTGAAAGAGAGGCAACGTGACAGCTGAATGCTGTCACTACCGGTAATTAGACCTGTGACTTCCCACCAGTTACATCCTCTGAGCTTCAGTTTTCTCAGTCACAGAAAATCAAAAACAGAAGAAGTGAATAAACATTATGCTTATAGGGGCTTCCCTGGTGGCGCTGTGGTTGAGAGTCTGCCTGCCGATGCAGGGGACACGGGTTCGAGCCCTGGTCTGGGAAGATCCCACATGCCGCGGAGCAACTAAGCCCGTGAGCCACAACTACTGAGCCTGTGCATCTGGAGCCCGTGCTCCGCAACAAGAGAGGCCGCGATAGTGAGAGGCCCGCACACCGTGATGAAGAGTGGCCCCCTCTTGCCACAACTAGAGAAATCCCTCACACAGAAACGAAGACCCAACACAGCCATAAATTAATTAATTAAAAAAAAAATTATGCTTATAATCATAGAATTGTTGTAAAGATTAAATGACAATCTATAAGAAAGCAATTGGGGGTGCCAGGCATATGATATACACATTGATTCCAGGATCATTTAAGAACCTAATATGTGACAGACACTGGAAGACAGAGTGTAGAAGGAAATATTTTCTTGGCCTTCAGTTAGCAAGAGAAGAACTGCTGTTTTTCTGATCAACTAAATGTCATATTTGCTTTGATAACACATAATTGGGACCCAGAGAAAGGAGAGGTTAATTCTATTCAGGAAGGACAGAGAGTCAGGGAAGTCTTCATAGAGGAGATGACCATGTACCACAGAGAGCCCAGGGTAAGTCAAGCCTTGGAAGTGTGAAAAGTCCAGGCTTGTAGAGGGGACAAGAAGAGGTCACTATTTATACATGAATGACACATGAGTGAGACAACAGAACTTCCTGCCACACTGATGTCTGCTATGACAGGAAGAGTCAAGAGGAAGCCAAAAGTAATTAGAAGGAACAAAAATTTGAGAAAGACGAAAAGATAAAGTGAAAAGCAAGCAAGATCATGGAGGTCTTGAATGGCCTTTATATTTCAGGTTCCAAGCAATGTCAGTTTCCCTCTTTTTTTTTTAACCTTTTTTTTATCCTGGTGAAAACTACATTTTAAAGATAGTATTGATGGAAGAAAAAAAATCACAGAAAGGCTATATCACAACTTGAAGCCCAGTGGAAAGGCAAAGTGGCGTCAGGAATTTTTTATCTTTTGTTTTCTTTCTCTCTTTCTCCTGCTGATTGCCTGAATGAAAGCAAGCCATCAGCTTTCAGGGAGAGGAAGATGGGGTAAAAGGGGAGGAAAAAAGGAAGAAGCAAGAGAAAGAGAGGAAGGAATAGGAAAAGCTCTTTGGGGAATCACCATACATAGGATCAGGCAGCCCGCAGCAGACTTTTAGATACACTGAAGTATATCATTTATTGCCATTGGATTTCTTTGGATCCTTTGTGGCACATTATTTATGACTGAGTTCTTTGTACGTAGTTATTTTTAATGACTTTGTTCCCAGACTAAGCCCTTGGTACCATTGTGCCAGCACAGCCCCTGTGAAAATTGACCACTTTGTTCTGTTTATAAAGAACTATAGATTTACAAATGCCAAAAATAAAACCCACAGTGTCCATAAAGTAGGTGTTCTCAGTCCTCTGTTAGCTTATTCTACATTTAAAATGTTTTCCCGGCCACAGTCATAATCATGGTTTACTGCTTTGCCCAAAGATAGAGGCCTTAGACCATGCACTCCTCTAACTCAATTAAGGGCGGCAGCTCGAGCCCTCACTTCCCCTGCCTTCAGCTCTCCGGTGAGGACAGGAGAAATGATTATGTTTTATGTAAATATTATGAATGTGCATTCCATCTCTGTAGCTCGAGTCTGAAATTTTCCACTTTAGAAGACATTTGCCACTTTCCCTGGCTTTTCCCAAACATGAAGTCAATCTTAGAATAAAGGAAAGTTAGTTTAGACACCATCATGCTCAGTTTCAATATAATTAAACTGCCTACACATAGTCACACTCAGGGAAAGCTGGGACGTCAGCTTCTAATTTGCCAGCAAACAAACATTGTCTCCGGTTATTTTCCAGAGTCTAGGGTGGTAACTTTAGTAATTGAAGAGGGGAATAAACAAAGTTAGCATAAAATTATAGTCTGACACAACCTTAAATTCTGCATTTTAAGATCTGGGTGAGCTCATCTGTCACAAGGCCTAAAATAAATGAGTGTCCAAGGTGGAAACAATAGTATAGCTAAAAGTCATCCACATAAGTGAGTCAAGCATTCAAAGTGCCTTCTGCCTGGGACAGAGTGAAATTCTGAGGGGTGACTCTGATGATGCTTTTAAGACATTAAGATGTTTAAACAACCACCACAAAACGGACTCACACAGACACACGTTTTTATTCTGTTTGCAAAATGCTGAAAAATAATTGCGTTGATAAAATATAAAAGTTATTGGGTTGTCCACATTCTAAGGTGAATACAGAGGGTTTACATTTTCAGAACTCCAGATGGTTGGGAAATGGAGAGAGGAAGTGAAATGAAAGATTGTCTCTTTGCATGAACTGTAGCAGATCAAGGGACAAGACCAAGGAATAAATATCAAGGAGTTTAAGAGCTTGCATTCTATACCAATTTACATTCCAACCAATAGTGCAAAAGGTTTCCCTTTTCTCCACACCCTCTCCAGCGTTAGTGGGAAGCTGCTGTATAGCACAGGGAGCTCAGCTCGGTGCTCTGTGATGACCTAGATGAATGAGACGGTGGGCAGGTGGGGAGGTCCAAGGGGGAGGGGATGTATGTATACATGTAGCTGATGCACTTCATTGTACAGAAGAAACTAGCACACATTGTAAAGCAATCTTACTCCAATAAAAAAAAAAAAGCTTGCATTCTTCCCTATCTCAGTCAACGAAAACTCTTATTTTTCCAATTGCTCAGACCAAAATGTTGGAGTCTTCTTTGACTCTTCTCTTTCTCTCCTATCCTATATCTAATCAAGCTGCAAATTCCATCAGCAAGGACATCAATCAGCCCCGTTCCTAGTGACGGTCATTGTTGGCCAGTTTTGTTATCACCATAGATTTTTGACTGGTCTCCTATTCCCACTACTGTCCCTTTTTTCAACTCAGCAGCTGAATGATACTGTTAAAATTTAAGCCAGACCATATCAATGAGTATCCATCTCTCTGAGTAAAACCCAAATTGTTTACAGTATCCTAAATGTCTCTACTAGATGAGGCCTTCTCTCCCCCTGTGATAGCTTCTCTGACCACCATGCCCACCCCCTCGTGCTCAGTTCATTCCCACGACATGAGCCTCCTGGTGGTAACTCAAGCCTGCTGGGTGTGTTCCTGCCTCAGGACATTTGCACTTGTTATTCCTTCTGCCTGAAATGCTCTTCCCTTACATATCCAAAAAGTTTTCTCCCTCTCCCTATTATGGGTCTTTGGTTAAAAATAATTACTTTCGTCAGTAAAGCTTTTCCCAACCACCTTATTTAAAACTGCAGGTTTCTTCCTTCACTCTCCGGATTCCCTGAGCCCTTCCATTCTTTCGTTTTTACTATGGCGGTAATTATCTCCTACAAACTACAAATTTTATTTATTTGTTTATTATCTGTTTCTTCCACCAGGCATGTTTATTTGTTTCTTGTATATGGCTGTTTCCAGAGTGACTATAATAGTGGCACAGGTAGGTAGGTCCTCAATAAATTTTTGTGAAGATGATAAAAAGAACATCTTCAAATAATGCCAATTGTACTGCTTATAAGACCAGCCCTGCTCTGGTTCACTAGGGATATTTACAAAACACATAGGAGGAACCTCAGGACTCATAAATGAAGAGAGGGAAGGAGAAATTTTGAGGAAACTGTGACCATCCAAAGAACTTTGGTGCCCTCACTTCATTGGCTTTGTGGCCCCATGGAACAGCCGGCCAATTCATCCAGCTCCTAGGCCCAACAGATGTCATTCTAGAATATTTGGATGCAAATACTTAGAAAGGAGGAAACAATTTTAAAGACTCATTCATGAGAAATTAGCCAACAGCATTTCCTAAATTCATTAAGGATTCAACAACACTGTCCTTATTTCCAAATCACAGCGATATTCTAAGTAATGGAAAAACACATCTGGCATTAAAAAATATTAGTACTACAAATTTCATTCATACTTCCAATTTTGAGTTAAAATAACAGGTTTACTTGCCTCCAGAATAACTTTTGTAAACCCACTCTGGCTTTATTTAGGCCCTGGATTAATGAGGCCATTGTAATTTCTCACACATGGACTATAGGGTTAGAATTACCACAGTGACCAAAGAAATGGCTTGGGCCAAAAAGATCAAATAAAACTTTTTCCATGCCATTTTGAACTGAGGAAACTCACTGCACTGAAGGCCTTCAACTGTGGTTATGTGTTATCTTAAACTGATCCCAATGGATCTATAACAATACACGATGATATCCACCATTCGTTTTTGTTGTTGCTTTTTTTCTTTCTTTCTTTCTTTTTTTTTTTTTTTGCAGTATGCGGGCCTCTCACTGTTGTGGCCTCTCCCGTTGAGGAGCACAGGCTCCAGACGTGCAGGCTCAGCCGGCCATGGCTCACGGGCCCAGCCGCTCCGCGGCATGTGGGATCTTCCCGGACCGGGGCACAAACCTGCATCCCCTGCATCGGCAGGTGGACTCTCAACCACTGCGCCACCAGGGAAGCCCCCACCATTTGTTTTTAACAGTCATGGATGATCTCTGTCCTCAGGCTTGCTTCCCTGGAGTGTGTGTGTGAATAATGAGTTATAAGTGAAAAAGAAAACTTCTAGGTAATAAATAGCTTCAGTGGACGATAACATGAATGAATCTACCCAAGACTACCTCTCAGAGGCTGAAATGAGTCACTTCACATTTAAACATATTGCAACAAATTCAGACGCACAGAGGATTCATTTTCTTCTATAACTATGTTGTCAGGTCTCATGTCTCACTGGAGAAGCTGAATCACAAAAATTACAAAGCACCTCATGGCTAGAGTTCTAAAGAGGCATACAGAATTGCCCGTTCTATTATTTTCAGAGAGAAAATACCATACTGCACTGAACCATGCAGATGGTGGAAAAGGATACCTTAGGGAATTCAAACCATTAATGCAGGAGCATCTCAGAAACCAGACTAAATCCCTGTAATGCCGAAAGTTCCCAGGAGTTGTAAAACTCCACATGATGTGAAATTTTTTAACTCTTCTTGAGAAATCTGATGTCATGTAGTGATAATCTCAGTGGTCTTTTTTGTTAAAAATGAATCAATGACTGAAAGTCACATTTTTTTTTAAGTAGAAGGATTTTTTTACATCCCCTGTCCATCTTTATGGCCAACAAAAAAATATACATTATAAGGAGTGAAGGCGCCAATTACTTTATATTGTTTCTCTTCACGAGAATTATTTTTGGTTTTGTCTGTGTAGCATGAGCATTGGTTCACATTTTCCTCGCTGCTTACATTGCCATGTGCATATTATATCCCACTTTTAAACACTAAACTTGCTACTGCTTTTCATTTTATCCCTTCTGAGCTTCATCAGCTTTTCTGGGTACCATGCAGTGGAGTTCAAAGGTCAGCTTAAAAAAAAATCTCGGTTAAGAACATCTGAAGAGCTTTACAAGGCTGTGTAAATAAACAGAAACAAACTCACTCTACCTATATCAAAAGGGTTAAGAACTCCTGAACAGTACTTCAAGGTCAGTGGTTTGTTTTCATCCCTTTCCAGCACTTTGAGTAGCTGGCAGCCCTCTGTCCTTTGGGGAGTACCGGGAAGGCAGAGTGCACTAGACTTCACAGTTTCAGCCAGAATTTCCATAATCACATCAACAGATGGAATAATAATCACCACCAAAGTCACTGCACAATCCTTCTGATCCAAGGAAACATCCTCCTGCTTCATTTCAAAATCATCTCTACTGTCAATTTAGACACACGGTATTCTTATTTTCTGAAAATGTTACCAAGTTAACGTGATTCTAAAATAACTGAATAACGCAAGCCCTCTGCATTTGAATACAATGCTTTGGAGGGAGACATGCAGAGAGGCTGAGCAAAGGCACGGCCTTTGTGAGTGCTACCTGGAACCCTGTTATTTTCTTGGCCACTGGAAGTGGTGACTGCAAGGCTTGTCACTCTCAACACTATCTCTTGGCCACCTGGGCTCTATCTCTACAGCTGCAGGTCCAGTCATGACTGTGCTTGATGGTGTCCTCCCCCAGTCTCTAGGTAATAGGCTCTGTGTGTTCTTAATTATCCCAGGGGGAAAAGCCAAGTTATATGGACTATATTGTTGAGCATATCGTATCAATATAATTAGAATCATACTTTCTAGAATCTGGTTTGTTAAAGTACTTAATTTTGATTGCTAGACAACAGTTCTGAATCTGCCCAAGAAGCGTCATGTGAAGAGCATGACGAATTTAAGTTAACCATAAAAAAATTGAAAAGCATCTCTATTGTGTACATTTTAAAATTATTTGAGATTTAAGGCTTTATTGATACCATGCATTGCCTGAGGATATCTGGAAATACATATTGATTTCTCAAATTAATTTTTCTAATTATTCATCTATGAGAGAATCTTTATCAATATAATGTCCAGGTCACATGCATGGACTATTTGAATGATCTTGAAAGTATAATATAAACATGAATCTCTCTTCTACACTTAATTCATAAAAGGTGTCACAGTAATTACTACGTATGTTTGTGTTACATAATCTACTAAAGAGATAATGAAAACAGGGAAGAAATAATCTATTACTTTGGCAGAAAAATTTATTGAGATCTATATGTCTAGCACTATTCCAGACTTTAAGAAGAATACAAAGAATCTTTCTTTCTCTCTGTACATCCTATCCCTTGGAGTTTATATCATTTTACATAGCATCAGCTATAGTCTAATTGGAAGCCTCTAAAATCTATATTTTCAATAGCAACCTCTCTTCCAAACTTCAAACCAACCTTAATTATACCTGCTGAAACGTGTTTTTTATGAGGAAGGGGAGGTTTAAAGCTGCTAAGTAAAATGCATGATGCCCAGTTAAATTTGTCTCAAACTTATGGGACAAACTCATACTAAAAAAATGTTCATTGTTTATCTGAAGTTCAAAGTGAGCTAGGCTTCCTGAATTTTAATTTGCTAATTCTGGCAGCCCTGGGGTGGAGGTTGGGATGAGTTTTTATTCTTTCATGTTTTGATCTCTGCATTTTCCCTCCTCCTAACTCGGAGCAATAATCAAGCCCTAAGCATTTCCTTGTCTCAAGGATTTTTGCAGGATATAATGTCCAAGCTGAAACTCAATGAAAAGATTAGGAGAAAGAAGAGGAGAAAGAGAGAAGATGGAGAAGGTAGGAGAGTGACTTGAGGGAGAGATGTCCCTTAGATGGCAGAGATCAGAGATTGGCAGGTCTCGCATTTATCAGGGGGCAGCACATTGTCTGCAAGTGCTGCCTTACAAGGATTATAAGGCAAGATGTTCAAGAAGATGATGTGGAAGAATGGTGTGTCTAGGGAGGTCGAGCACATGATACCAAGGTTCCTGGCCCCTCTATTTGTTCACACGTGTCAGCAGTGAGCGGCCCGGAAGCGGTGGACACATCAGAACTGAAGGTTCTGTGTGCACTGCGAGGATGCGTGGTTTGTTGAAAACAAGTGTCAGCTGCTGACCACAGGGTTTTTCCTGATGCTTTGGCATCAAATAATATCACAGAACCTTCACACCAGGGGACTGGGATTAAAGTTCCTCCTGTGCACAGAACTACGGTGACTATGAGTCTAAGGCAATTTGATTTAAAGGGAAAAATGAAAATGAGGTATTCCATACTACACTTACGGAATCACATTCAGACATTTTTGTGGTAGACACTGACAGCTACTCACCCCAAACCATTTATTTTCCCAAATTTATTCTTGCTGGCATATTGTCTTTTGCTATAAGAGCTGAACATACTAGAAATTGCCATCCCAGCTCCCTTATAAGCTATGGATATGTGGCCCAATTCAGGTCTCTGGGACCTGGAGAGTTTCTTCTCTGATAAAAACAAAACAAAGAAGTCATGCAAAAGCCAAAAATAAAAGCAAAACCTATCATAAGGGAATGGAAATATGCTCGCGGGTATGATGATGTCCTTGAGTCATTTATTAGTCAACTCTGTAATGACCCTGCTTCAGAACTTTTTTGTTTTATGAGATGATAACGTTTTTAGACATGTTTAGTTGGTTTTTTCCATTATTTACATCTAAAAGAACCACCAAATGATACATCACCACTGCTACAGATTGGGTTTTCTAGAAGAAGATGCTGAGATGAGGTTTAGGTGCAAAATGTTTATTAGGGACCCAAAAGCATACAAAGGAAAAGTTAAGAAGCAGAAAACTTCTAAGAGGCAGAGGAAAAAGTCAAACTACCAAGGAGCTCTGAAGAAAGTGTTGCCCGTCAGAACATCGTGCCCAGGTCACAAAGGCCAGAGCTGTACACTCCTGCCTCACTCAGGCAGTGGATGCAAGCTGCTCGGGGAGGGATGTAACCTCAGGCAAAAGAGTTCTCTGAAGCTAAGGCAGATTTGATGGGGAAGACAGCTGGACGCTGACTTCTGACCAGGTGCTGCCCTGTTGCTAACTAGCAAGCCTTTCCTTGAAGGGTGATCTGACACCTCAAATTCAACGGGATCAAAATTTAAAAATAACCATCTTTGATGTCAATAAACTAGGGCTGACACCTCAAATTGTTTTTTTTTTTGTTTTTTTTTTTGCGGTACGCGGGCCTCTCACTGTTGTGGCCTCTACCATTGTGGAGCACAGGCTCCAGACGCCCAGCCGCTCTGCGGCATGTGGGATCTTCCCAGACCGGGCACGAACCCGTGTCCCCTGCATCGGCAGGCGACTCTCAATCACTGCGCCACCAGGGAAGCCCTCAAGTCGTTTTTGACATATCTTTCCTCCCCTCCTCCACCCAGCCAATGCATAAGCCTATAAGTAGTGTCTTACTTCGGTCTGCTTTTTTTCTTCCATTCTCATTAATGTTAGTGAAATTCAAGCCTCATTGTGTCTCAGCTAAGGCTAAAGTCACTTGTTCTCCAAGCCTTTACATTTCTTCTCCTAAATACTACTACCAACTTGCTTTTCCTTTTCCTAGAGCCAAGTTCTGATCTCGTGTTGCCCCTCATAAAAACCTTTGATAGCTCTCCTTTAACTATCTATTAAATTTTGAAAATTTCTTGTTTTTTATTCCAGTCTCTTTAGGGTCCTGCTTTTAACTTATCATTTAAGAAAAACCATGAGTTGATTAGTGATTCCAATGTGATGCATTCTATTTTCTACCTCTCTGCCTTTCTTTTAGCTATGCCATTTTGGAAATCTCTCTGTTTTTTTTTTGTTTTAACCCTCATTTATGCCTTCTGAAATTTTATCAGAGGGAAACCTGATCCATCAGACCCACTGGGCAGTATGCCACACCAAGACTTACTGGCTGAATGTCAGTCCTAATTTTGGTATATGACATATTCTGCCTTTTATTATGTTTGCAGGGCTGACTTACCCAATAAGCAGAGTAAGTATTTGCTTGAGGCACCAGAAAATCTGGACACACCATATTCAGTTTGCACGTTACCATAATCTATACATTTGATCTGCATTTAGACCAGAAGCATCCTAGCACCAGCGTATGCTATCCCTCTATCACCATAAATCTGGAGCTCAGCTTAGCAACTTCTTTCTGCCATAGGTCTCAAATATATACCATGTGCTTCTCACTTTAAGTCTAGGGTTTTCCTGTTATAGGCTTGAGATGCTGTGGAAACTACTCAGTGCCCACGTACAAATCCCATGGGTCAGACTTGAAGCAATGGGAGAAGACAGGCAAAGTCGTAGACTCAGCGTGGACCTGACAAATTGTACTTCCCTCACCAAGGCTGATCTAAGTCCCGCTCCTGTTGAATGCTCAAACCGTGGGCAGCATAAACCAACCTTAAGGCCTCAACATGGCTTCATTCCTCAGAGAGACTGGCTAGCCACTTGGTGGCAGGGCAATTTTCTCCAACTCTGTCCAATTTAGGGAGGGCAGCCATGTATTCCTACTGAATATGGACTTGTAGTCCCTGTCTGCAGTGTCTCTTCCCACACCATCATCCAAGTGCTAACAGAATGTCTAATCTGTGAAAATAGTATCCTACACAACATCTTTGACCACTGTACTGATTCTAAAGTGAAGGACATGCCACCATGGGCTCCTGACTATAGAATTCACCTACTTATCATAAACCCCATAATCCAGGAATAGCCAGCCTCATGAATGGTGGAAAGGCCTATTGAAAGCTCAGCTGAGGTGCCAAGTTGAGGACAGCACTCTGGGGTTGGGGTGTTGTTCTCTGGGTTGCACAATCATGTGTACTCAATGGAGGAATACAGGGGAACACAATATAGGTTACACTGAACTGGAGTTTGCAGGTATCATCTGGCCTCTTTTTAGGCAAAGAAAGGCGTTACTGTACCAGTGCGGGTAATTAAGCCTGGGTTGATGGTTACACAATGAAGACAGGGAGGAATATCTTAAATCCAGGGACTAACTATGGTGTCTCTTGGCACTCCTATGTCAAATGAAAACTGTAAATGGGGAATTGTAACAACCACAGCCTGACAAGGGCAAGGCAACTATGGGCTCAGACCTCTTGGGGATGAAGATCTGGGTCATCCTATCAGGTTGGCAGTCCGGGCTAGCAAGAGTGTTAGCTGAGAGTGAGGGAAATCTAAAATGGGAGATAGTGGAGGGAGGTGAGGAATATCACTTACAGGTTAGGAATCAGCTGTAGCAGTGGGTTCTGGAGCCTGCCTTGCTAATCCTTTTTAAGGTTTTTAGAAAGTTAAAATGTTTGGCCCCCTTGATTAATTAGACTTGCACTTCCTATCCTAGGAAGAAATGAGAGCATCTTTATCTTAGGAGAGACATGGACGTCATTAGAAGAAATGAATGGATCTGAAAAGGAGTCCTTGTTTATGTGACACCCCAGATTCATGGGTTTTAACAAGTGTGTAATGACATATATCCAACATTGTCATATCGTATAGAATAGTTTCACTGCCCTAAATATCCTCTGTGTCCTGCCTATTCCTCTCCCCCTTCTCCCTAAACCTTGGCAACAACCAATCTTTTTACTGTTTTCATAGTTTTGCCTTGTCCAGAATGTCATACTGTATGTAGCCTTTTCAGATTGGTTTCTTTCACATCATAACATTTAAGTTTTCTTCATGGCTTTGTAGCTTATTTCTTTCTTTTAAATTTTTTTTCACATTTAAATATTTATTTTAACATCTAGCTATAAAAATTCATGCCTAAAATGTTAAATTATTTTATCTTTAAATGTTTTTAATTTTTTCCTCTCATTTTATTACAATGAAGTTTAACAGTACAGAAAATTCACACAACCTTGGTGGGTCTATTTTATCTGTAAATGTTGGAAGCACCTTAGTACTGTGTTGTTATAGTAATGTCATATTCGTCAATACCTTACACCAGCGGTTCTCGAATCAAAATCACCTCCAGAACTTATTAACACAGATTATTGGCCTCACACCCCCAGAGTTCCTGACTCATGGGTCTGTGGTGGGGTCCTAGAATTTGTATTCTTAGCAAGATCCCAGGAGATATTTTTGCTGCTGGTCCAAAGACCACACTTTGAGAACCACTGCCTCACGCTAAAACCTGTTTCTAAACTGTTATAACCTGGATGTATATTTGAATCTTCAGCATCTCTCTTACACTTTTTATTCAACAGGATATAGGTTTCCTCACGCAATCTACTAAGTGGGATTTTCCTTCTTGGACCAGGCTGAGATTTACATACATACTGACTGTGGATAATTCCAAGCCTGGAACCTGAGATTGGATGCACCTTGCAGTATGGCTCTCTCCCAGTTCTTTCCCCAGTTGGACTGGGTCTGTTTACAGTTTGGCTTTGTACTACACCATGAAATTTCTCAGGGGTTTGCTGTAGTCATCTATGGTTTTTTTTTTTTTTGTTATTGTTGTTTTGTTTTGTTTTGTTTTGATGCCAGCCTTTGCAAAAGACTCTTGATCTGAATGACTTATGTTCATGGTCCTCCTGGAATAAAAGCCAATTTTACAACTTCTTGTTCTGAGCTGGGCCTAGTCAGGTGCAAGAGAATCTGAAGGCTTTAGTGACATTGATTTACAAAACACATCTTCTTTCCGACATTCAAGGCCTCTAAATTCATACGATTCTTGCACAACAAAGTAAACAAAATATACTTTAGGGGAAAATTGACCATGTATTCATAAAGAAAAGTATTCGGGGGCCACATTTGTAGCTTAATTCTTTTTAGCACTGAGTAATACTCCAATGTCTGGATATACCAAGGTATATTTATCCACTTGTCTATTGGAAGACATCTTGGTTGCCTCCAGGTTTCGGCAGTTATGAATAAAGCTGCTATAAACATCTATGTTCAGGTTTTTGTGTGGACATAAATTTTGGATTCATTTGGGTACATACTAAAGAGTGTGATTGCTTAATTGTATGGTAAGATTATGTTTAATTTTGTAAGAAATACCCAAACTGTCTTCCAAAAGGGCTGTACCATTTCTTGCAATCCCACCAGAAATGAATAAGAGTTACTGTTTCTCCACATCTCTGCCAGCATTTGGTTTTGCTAGTGTTTTGGATTTTGATCTTTCTAATAGGTATGTAGTACTGTCATTGTTTTAATTTGCAATTCCCTGATGACATATGATGTTAAACACTTTTTCATATACTTACTTGACAGTTCCATATCTTCTTTGGTGCTATATCTGTTCAGGTATTTTGCCCATTTTGTAATTCAGTTGCTCATTTTTCCTATTATTGAGTTTTAAGAGTTCACTGTGAACTCTGGATAACAGTCCTTTATCAGATGTCTTTTGAAAACATTTCCTCCCAGTCTGTGGCTTGTCTTCTTATTCTCTTGACATTTTAACCATTTTTAAGTGTACAATTCAGTTGCATAAATACATACACATTATCATGCAACCTTCACCACTGTTTACCTCAGAACTTTTTCAATTCAATACTCATTTAACAGTAATTCCCCATTCCCCACTCCCCTAGCCCCCGACAACCACTATTCTACTTTCTGCTTCCCTAAGTTTGGCTGCTCTAGGCACGTCGTATAAGTGGAAAATGACAATACTTTTCCTTTGACGACTGGCTTATTTCACTTAAGCCTAATGTCTTCAAGGTGCATCTGTGTTGTAGCATGTGTCAGATATTTCTTCCTTTTTAAGGCTGAATAATATTCTGTTGTATATATGTACCACATTTTGTTTATCCACTTATCCATCCACGCGTACTTGGATTGCTTCCAACTTTCAGCTGTTGTGAATAACACTACTATGAACGTAAAAGTACAAATGTCTGTTTGTGTCTCAGTTCAATTTACTTTGTAAAATAATTTTTGATAAGTGACAAGTAGGTTATACCTTAACTTTTTTCCTCCTCTCAAGTTAAACTCACATTGTAACCATTGAAATATACAGGTTTTATTTTCAGTTCACCATACTGGCCAATGTTCATCCTTACCATGGTATCATTATGAAAAATTTAAATGCTGACAATAATAATGTAATATCATTATATGTTGTTAAGTTGCTACATTTTCTTTCACTTTTAAACTACTTCACTTTTCTCCTACAGCAATTCTGCTTTGAGTTTTCTATTTTTATTTTATGTACAATTTTTTCTCTGATTCTTTTGCTTAGAAAAATAACTAATCATTGGTTAAGTGATTAAGAACATATACTGTGATTAGAATTTCTAAAACATTCTTGCAATATCATAAAGAGTATCCTATGAAAGTGACAAAAGATCAGAGAGAGGATAGTCAGGTCTGAGAGATCAGTCTGCTCTGAAAGGGGAGCACAGGTAATCAGTTGGGTTATGGACAGTCAGAAAGTCATTTTCAGGGAATGCTGGATTCAGGCAAAGCTCTAAAGAGTTAAACAGAACAAGATATCAGGAGGGTGTTCAGCAGAATGTCATCCACACAAAAGGACATTTGGGCAGGTCTGATAGCACATGGCTCAGGGAAAATGCTTTGGTCTCTTGAAAGACTGGAGAATAAAACAAGAAACTAGTCCCATAGAATGGGATATTGGAAAGGAACCAATCAAGAAATTGAGAATGAATGACAAGAAAGTGATGATTTATTGTCTGTTTCCACTGTTACACCATAAGTAAGTCACAGGAGGGCAGGGAACAAAGTGTGAGCAAGACAATAGCTAATGAAACTTGAGCCTCTTTTACTTCCCTTTTCTTAAAACTGTATTGCTTGAAGATTATAGAAATGTGTGTATCTCCAGGGGGCCTTAAAGTGACTTTGCAGCGAACGTTAAAGGACTAAAGGGACAAATAGTCAAGTATGTATGTTCCGTTCCATGTTGTTTGTTCAATCTTTTTTTTTTTTTTTTTTTTTGCAGTACGCGGGCCTCTCACTGTTGTGGCCTCTCCCGCTGCGGAGCACAGGCTCCGGACGCGCAGGCTCAGCGGCCATGGCTCACGGCCCCAGCCGTTCCGCGGCATGTGGGATCTTCCCGGACCGGGGCACGAACCCGTGTCCCCTGCGTCAGCAGGCAGACTCTCAACCACTGCGCCACCAGGGAAGCCCCTGTTCAATCATTTTATGAAGCTGTAGAATCCTAGGCTGAGATAGAATTTTTCATGTCCCCTCTCTTTGACTTTGGTTCTCTGTGTAATTGAAAAAAATCTTAACTTCTTATATGTGACAAGAACACGCCCCCACTACTTTATATATGCATTAAGGAAGCGTTAAGATTTAAATAATAGCTGTGGTGACAATATTCATAAATATCTATATATTTATTTTCTCTATATATTTATCTATATAAAAAAGAAAAGACTTATGTAATTTATTATTTACCTCATCTATTTTAAAGGATATGGACAGGTAGGATATTTAGAATTAGGAATTTTGGAGCAAAAAGTGAGAGAAAAGAACAGATGCAAGAAATGGGAATGGATTGATAACATAATATAGGGATCATTTAGATTTTTACAAACTACTTCAAGTCATAAAAACAAGATTCTCTAAGGCATAATATCCAGTATTGCATTTAAATGAGAGAAAAACACAAGATTCAACACAGAAAATTCTCAGTTGTCCATGGAACATGAGTGGGAAACCCTTGGAATACAAAGGATAGACTTAAAACTAAGAGATTAGAAATGGAAATCTATGTTAACAAAAGAAGACAATTTTAGGTAGTTTAAAAACAACAGCAACCTTTGAGAGTTTGAATTTAGAATTGTGACTTTATAAGGAATTCATTAGACACCGTTGGCAAAATTGTGTTATTGAAGAACTACTTGGAAAACTTGTTATGTTTTGCTTCAATATTTTTAAAAGTTAGGTCTTGTATTGGCCTGAGAAAAATGGGACTCACTTCAATAAGAATGAGTACTCTGCCAGAGATCTTGAAGTAAAATTACTTCAGAATGGTAGAAGGCGATAAAGAAACCAGCTGAAGATACATGGAGAGAAAACATCATAGATATCTGAACAATCTTAGAAGCTGTCTGGAAAAGCTGCTCTTACCAACGAAAGACTATATTTTAAGCATTCTGCATACTCATATTGCAACTTTTTCTATCTCCTGTAAAGATGATGTAAGAGAATTAAAGATGCTAAAAGTGATTCTAGAAAAGCCAATTAGCACCTTTACTTTTCTGCTTATATTAGAAATGATTAAGAGGAAATAAAATGTTAAATTGAGAACTGTTTCAAGGCCTTGGATACCAAGTTAACAGAAAAGCCAAGGTGAAATGAGGCATTGTAATGTCCTAGATAAAATCTTGACCTTAAGGAAAATTTCAGGTTGGCTTCATGCTATTCTGGTTGAGATCATAATTAAATTAAAGAGACTGAACACTGATGAAAATTGACATAAAGGTAATCTGTTTTACCTACACCATATTTCTTAAAACCTCCACTCAATTTCTGTTTCAACATGAAATATAATGTTGCAGTTAACAAAGATTTTAATGTATTTATGCTAGTTACATCGGGAAGAAAAGAGCTGGTTACTAATGTAATTAACCTCATTCATAGGAAATCCTAGCTATTTAGACCACAAGATCAACCCTTATAAACCAGGCCATGCCCCTTAACTACATGGAGGTTAATTAAAATGCACTAAAACTAAAACTTTCGTTTGCTACAATTTCAGGTACGTGTCTGGAGAGCGCAGAATGGCAATAGCCTCTGGAAGAGCAATGCTGAATTATCAAATATACACAGAATGAGAGCCTGTGGGATACAAAAAACTTCTCAGTGATTTGTTGGCAATTCTGCAAAGATGCTGCGGACTGGGAATTGTTCAGCTCTGACTCTTACTAAGTGTGAGAAACTGGGCAAGTTATTTAATCTTTTAGTCCTCCATTTCCTAACCAATAAAATGGGCATAACCACACCCGCTCCCACAATTTTGTTAGGACTGGATGCAATCCCCTTGTAAACACTGATGCCGTCCAAGCACACAAAGTGTTCAGTAAATGGCAGTTGTTTTCTTTTACCACCAAGAATCTCACCACGTTATCTACACAAAAGCTTTTTAACAATAATGACACTAATATTTAGTTAGATGGAATCCACTATTTCAGAAGGAATCTGATATCTGTTACCTGAATGGATTCCCAGATTCAACTTATTCTTCAAAAAGGAAAAGCTATCACGTCAAAGCAGGTATCAGCACAAGCAGGATTCCACTGCAGCATTTCTACCCCATGAATGGAGGCTAGTCTTCTCTCCAGAAACAAAGCTGCTCTAGGACAGTCCATCTCCTTCAAGACCGTTAAAGACATAATTCTCATATGTTTAATTTGCTCTGTAGACACGCCCATAAGAAGACTGAATTTTTATTGGCTCAAAGGCTTTTCATACACTGTGAGACAAGTTTTATGGTATTAAAACCAAAATGTGCAAAAGCAACACTTGCTTACAAATACTCTTTAGTTATTTATGCTTCCTTGTCAACTTAGGAGTAATTTATGTGTAACTCTTGATATGTGCTCTCTTTTCCTCATTACACAAAGGGACATGGCCCCCCAATCAACTTTAATGCATTTTGTTTCCTCTGCTTAACCCCATTTCTGCCTCTTCCCCAATTTTTCCATTGTGCCTTCTGCTACCGAAAGCTCGGCCTCTCTGTACACGGGTGCCGAATCAAATCTTGGAGACGGAGCTTTGGGTGAAGTAGAAAAGGATACTGTAGATAATCTTATTGAGGACTGTACAGACGTGAAGGTGTGGTATCAAAATTCAGGTTTAAACTGTTTGAAGCATTATAAATATTCATTTCACAACTAGATTGTACAAGGATACTGGCTGTGATGAGACTCACTGCGTTATTGTTTTCCATAGTGAAATTTATTAAATCCCCATTCCAATCAACGGGCACATGTTGAAAGAGCATTGTCACTGGTGTTAATGGGAGAATGTGTTCCTTCATTGTATCTGGGCCTTTTGTATGGCACTCTTCATATTAAATTAAATGTGCCTTGAAAAAAAAAAAAAAGAGGAAGAAAAGAAAAGGATAGCTTGATTACTTTGCCAGGCAAAGGGGAGCTCCCGCCTGAAAAACTACGTGTCCCAACCCAGGAGGATTTGATGAGGGTTTATAACAATGGTTCAAAGGTGGGATCTCTGACAAGATGAGGGTGTGAGTAGGGCCTGTACTCCCTTAATCTCAAGTGGTGGTCTCCTAATCTTGATGGGCTTCTCTGGTCCCTTTAATCTCGCCTCAGGTGGTTTCAGGGCTGCTCCTCCCTTGATTAGCAACTGTTCCGAATCTGCCCTTTGGAACACAGGGAAGGTCACAGAGGCTGGAGTCTTGCTTACAAGAAACGGGGGTGGGGGGCACGGGCTGGGAGACACCAAATGGCCTCTGTGCCTGGGAGCCTCACAGGGCTCCACTCAGTTTCAATTCCATGACAAATTCTTTTATATATGTATCCTTTTCATAATTTATTCTGTGCAGTGCTGCCTATATATAATTATGCTAAATTCTACTAAAAATTAATTTTGAAGGCTATCAGTTGGCTGTAGCAATTGCTACCCCATCTTCATTATTTCTACACAGATACTTGGTAGCTCTGTCTCCACTTTCATTGAATATGTTGGCATTTGGCCAATAGCTCTGCTTTTCAGCCCAAACCCTACAGTCATCCTTGGTGTTTTCTATGTCCTTTTTCATCCTTATGGCTTGACATTCACAATTTGGCCATAAGTACAGGTTTCATTTTCTTAGCAATTCTGCCATTTGATCAGTTGTGTATAGATCATGACTTTCTCTGCTTTTCCAAGCATATGACCACTCTATAGCTTCTGTCTTTTATCTTACATAGAACATAGTATCTCAGTCAGAATGTCAACCCCCTAATAACGATAACACAATTGCCTCAACTTTGATCAGAGAACACTACTGGTTTATCAAATTATGGCAGCGGTGAGCATGGTCAGTCATGCAGTGCAGAAGGGAGGAAGAAAGACAACTCAGATACTATCTGCTACAGCGCCACTTCTCTGCTTACAATCTGTTCTATTTTCCTGTCCGTGACCTTCAGGAAAAATCTAAATTTCTCAGTGTGAAATCCAAGACCCTTTGTGATCTGACCACTGCTTCTCCCTACAGCCGTGTCACTTTCTGCTCTGCCCACCCTTCATTCTTCTCTTCATCATCCTAATCCCTTTTTGGACTTCTGAACACACCAGAATTTCTCTTGCTTTGTGGTCTTTCCCTTATTGATCCCTGCTTGGAAGGTTCTTTTTCTCTCCCTTCTCTGCATTGCAAACCCCTCCCCTTCCTTCCAATCATAATGCAGGTGGGGTCTTTTGAAAGCCTTTAATAAATGCCTCTTCCCATACCTCTTCTCTGGCAGAAGCAACCTGCCCCTGGTACCCTCAGCAATTTATGCAACTTTATAGCATATCTGCTCTCACACAATATTATAGCTTCTGATCTCTTGTCTTTCTCCTGTACTGTATCTTGTTCTCCACTCAAGGGTAGGCTCTTTGAGGGCGGGGTACTTGTTTCTTTTAATTCTCTCTGTAACATCTAGTATCTAGCAAAGTGCCTGGTATTTAGTATATACTCAGTAAATGTTTGTTGAAACGAAGGGAGTGGAATGACTCATGACAGGCACATCATCAATTAATGGAAATTGCTACTATCTGGTATAATTTTATGTGAACTGGAATTAGGAAACTATAATATAAGCATAACAGACATTTATGTAAATGTGGTCCTTGTTAAACTGCTCACATAAGCATAAATAAAATCAACTGATTTATTTCCTAGCCAAAGTCTACTCTGAATTGTCCTTTGAGATTCATGACTTAAAAAGCCCAACAGCATCACTCAGGGAGGTAGGGCCAACAAATCAACCATCTTCCCACTTAGACATTTGCTGTCTTTGAAAATGTAATGATGCCTTTTAGATACTAAAACATAGTTAATGAACAGTTGCTTTTGTGGCTTATCATCAAAATTGAATGTTTTAAAGAATATATTCTATGATCACTAAGAACTGGACCAAGAGTATAAAGTCATTTCAAATGTCGTAGGTAAAAAAATAAATACACATGAGCTTTGCCCAATAACTTCTCAGAGAATAAAACCAGTAGTTCCAATATCATGTGTTAAATAAACTTTTAAAAGATTAAGATTGACAGATAAACATATATAACAGTAGTTTTTCAAACTACCTACGCAGCAGAATTGCCTCTTAGACTTTTGGAAAAAAAAAAAAAAGTGTTTTGCAGCAGTACCTTTCTCAACTCACTGAATCATCATCCTGTTTACCACCGACCTAAATCCCTGACCTTCGATCGGGAACCTGGCATGTCTTTCTCTTCCAAGCTATCCCAGTGGCATGACATTTCAAACACTGGTTGTTCCTATTTTGGAATACAGTTCATGCTCTATCTCTATGGCTGGCCATGTTATACTCAGTACTGTCTAGACTGCAACTAGTCTCACCATGGTCCTTCGAGGACCCTCATAACCATCAGTAAATACCCAAGTCTTGGCTCACTAACATTCAGCCTATCTCAACATCACTCAGAGGGCAACTGATTACAGCTTTTGATCATTTTATTTCGAACGGACTTCTCAACTGCTGTTTCGGTCATCTCATTCATCTTCTAAACTAACTGGCATAGCCCATTTGCTGTTATTGCTACTATTTTATCTACGTTCTGTCTGTTTTTTCTTTTATGTCATGCAAAATGTCATAACCTGTGGGATATCTGCCAAAGAAAGGGCTTAAGGAGCATATTATGAGAATCCCATAATTGCCCAGTGAGAGTTGACTCGGCGGGTTACAGATATAGCCATAGGTGCCAAGACACAATAACCCATTTATTCTCTAGTGCAGACTCACCTGTGAAAGGACTGCATCACGTGTAGCTGCCACCTTTGGCGTCCTGAGCGTTTGTGTAACCACATCCTCCTGCAACTCATTTGTACTCAAAATGACAGTACCTTGGCAAAGGTAAAGCAAATGTTCTAATCAAAGACAAATGAGGTAGGAGGAGGTGCAAACATCCTCAATTCAGCTACCATGCTAACCAGCCACCTTGGGTTCTGCTTTGCTGCACTGTCATCTCCAAAATTAGGTAATGTTTTTGCACTTTCTCTAGTGCTAACAGAGACGAGAAGGACTAATCGAAGGTTCAGCTGTCTCTCAGGCTTGGTATATAAATGAATGAATGAATAAATAAGTAAATAAATAACAAAAACATAGAATAAATGATAGATTATGTGGCTATGATCTGTCCCTATTCTTTGAATGGAAAATACTCAACAAAGATAATATACTAAACAGTTTCATATTTTTTGTGTGTATTTACAAGTAATAATGGCAATCTTTTCAAATAAAAATGGTAAGGAGAAACTACAATTTTCAGGATTAATACTCTATTAAAAGACAGAATCTGGTGGGTAAAGGCAGAATTCTTTATGTTTTTACTGGAGGTATCATTTCACAAATATTGCTGACAACCTAGTTTCTTTTCAGTCAATTAATAACGTAGTAGATAAACTGACATCCTTACTATTTGTCTCAACAGAATGTTTTATGATAAATATATGTGTTTACATGCATATCACACACATATCCATTCAAAAATATCTGATAAATTGAAGATTTCTTTAAATTTTTGTATTTATAAAATACCTCTTTCAGTGTAAGTCATAATACCTAAGAAGCATTCATTGAGGGCCTTACTATGTGCAAGGCATTATGCATAAAGACTTTATTAGTGACTAAGGGAATTTATAGTCTGCTAACAAAAAAGTGATATATACACATTCTTCATCTAATGTTACTGATAAAACCTGTTGTAATATAAAGCTATTTGTTTTAGAAATATCCTCTTAACTAAAATATTGATAAATACATAAACAATTCATGGTGGCACACTGCCAGTGTGTGAGTGTGTGTGTGTATCCCCCCTATGTTCTCAGTCCTATCTAATCTAATACGACTGGTGCCCTTATAAGAAGACATACACAGAGGAAAAGTAGTCATGTGAGTAGAGAGGCAGAGACTGGAGTTATACTGCCACATAGTAGAGAATGCCAGGAACTACCAAAAGCTGGGAGAGACAAGGAAGGATCCACTCCTAGAGACTTTGGAGAGAATATTACCCTTGCCAACATCTTGATTTCAGACTTCTAGCCTCCATACGTGTGAGAGAATAAATTTTTGTTGCTTTAAGTCATCCAGTTTTCAGTACATTTCTTAGGCAGCTCTAGGAAACTAATACATCCAGCTAAATGTTATATGCATTCACAAGTAACCACTGTAATGGTAAAAGATGGGGAGTGGTGAGTGCTAGAGGGATATACATAGAAAGCACCTTAGCAATTCAAGGAGAGATGAGTCCTGATGAGAGAATTAGGACAGGATTCAAGGTAGAAGTGGCATTTGCAGTTGATCTTGATGGATGGATAGCATTCTAAATGGAAGAAAAAGCCAGCTTTTACCCTCTGTCAGCTGTAAGCATTGATGCTTCCTTCCAAAGGCTCCACACCACCTACTTCCTGAGATTATCCCGACTAAATGTGAATATTAAAAGTACTATTTCCAGCAGAAGGTGGGATGGGGAATTGATCTTGCTGCCCTTGAGCCAAGGTTGCTTGGAATGAGTTGTGGGTTCCTGTAAGATTATTGAGCTTTCTAGAGCAGCCTTCTCTCATCTCCTTGACCTGATCCTATAACAAGACTTTTATCTTGGTCTCCTGTTTTGTAATTCATCTCCACTGCCAAGTTTTGAATGCTTTCCTGAATCCTAATTAACTTGTCTGGGAATCAGATACCTTACATAATTTTTGTGAGACTTTTCAACCAAAAACTGGACCCCTTTCCTGGAACCCACATTTGCTGCAAGAGTTCTACTCCAAATAGATTAGTAACTGTCATAATGCCTAGCTCTGAGCATTACCATTGTAAAGACACTTATCTGCCTTGTGGTAGGCATAATAATGGTCCCTTAGAGAAGCCCAAATCCTAATCACTGGACTCTTTGAATATGTTTTTTTTACATGGTAAGGGGGAATTAATGTTGAAGATATAATTAAAGTTTCTACTTATCTGGCTTAGAGATGGGGAGGTTATCCTGGATTATCCAGGGGTCCTTTTAAGTGAAAGGAGGAAGGAGAGTTGGTGTCAGAGTGATGCAGCATGAGAAAGACTTGACTGTTCATTGCTGGTTTTGAAGATGGAATGGAGTCACAGCCAAGGAATGCAAGTGACCTCTAGAAGCTGGGAAAGCCAAGGAAATAAATGTCACCCTAGAATCTCCAGAAGGAATGCAGCTCTACTGTCACCTTGCTTTTAGCCCAATGGAAGCCTTTTAAGAATTCTGACCTCAACAACTATAAGACAGTGTACTTGCACTGTTTTAAGCCAACACGTTTGTAGTAATTTGGTACAACAGCAGTTAGAAACAAATACACGTCCCTGCCACAGAACAGACCTTACAATATCAGAGCTAGCTTGCTTTGAGTCTGAGTTACCATGTTCTTTTGGTTTGCTCAACTTGGGGGGGGAAGTATAATTTGTGGGTAATACCATGGGCTTTGGAATTCAACAAAGTAAAGGGTAAAATTCTGCCTAATTACTGGCTATATGGTCCCTAATAAATGACTTCATTTCTCTGTGCTCATTTTCATTATCTATTTAATGAGGATAATATGTTTCTCATCAGGTTCGTTTGAGGATTGATTGAAATAATGTATGTAAAGTGCCTTACTTAGTGCATGGCAAATGTTATGAATTATTCAGGACTTCTCCATGCCTTCAGTTACAAAAGTAAGCTCTCCTGTCACCTTAGTGCAGTGATACTAGATAACATGAGTAGAAAAGTAGTTTGAAGCCATGTCAGGAAGTGTTTTCCATCACACCCTGCTAAGGAGTTGTGATTTAATTTGGTAAGCAAGGACTGTCATTTAAATTAAAAATGCTTCTTGTTTCAAAAAGAGTACAACCTATAAAGAAAAAGTGAGGGGGGCAGAGTTAAACGTCGCCCCAGGGCCTTTTCCTGCTACATGGGTCGTGAGTCTAGGCCCCGCCCCACACTCAGTGTCACCCACCCACCCGCCTAGGTCCCACTCCACACTAAACCCCTCCCTTGCCTAAATTCTGCCCCTGCCTAAACTCTACCCCTATAGCCAAAGTTATTTTTTTTCTAATAAATCTTTTATTTTTCTAATTTTATTTTCTTCTTTATACTTTGTTTTTTTTTTTTTTTTTTTTTTTCGGTACATGGGCCTCTCACTGTTGTGGCCTCTCCCGTTGCAGAGCACAGGCTCTGGATGCACAGGCTCAGCGGCCACGGCTCACGGGCCCAGCACCTCTGCGGCATGTGGGATCTTCCCGGACCGGGGCACGAACCCGTGTCCCCTGCATCGGCAGGCAGACTCTCAACCACTGCGCCACCAGGGAAGCCCTATACTTTGTTATTGTTCTCTCCTTTTGGTTTGTTCCTCCCCCGTTTTTTTTTTTTTTTTTCTTTTTTCTGTGTGGTTGTATTTTACCTTGTTGCAGTTGTTACAATTATAGTTTTATTTTTCCTAATATACTTTTAATCTTTCTAATTTTATTTTGTTTTTTATTCTTTGATATTGTACTACTCCTTTTTCTCTTTCTTTCTTTCTAATTTTTTTTTCTTTTTTTTTTCCCACACCACGAAGCTTGTGGGATCTTGGTTCCAAGGCTGGAGGTTGGGCCCAAGCTCCTGGGGTGGGAGCTCTGAGTGCAAACTGCCAGACTAACAGAGAACCTCAGACCCCATGGAATATTAATTGGAGTGATGCCTCCCAGAGGTCCTCTTCTCAGCACCAAGACCCGGCTCTATCCAACTGTCTGCAAACTCCAGTGCTGGACATCTCAGGCTTAACAACCAGTAAGACAGGAATCCATTTGTCAAAAAAAAATGAAGCAACAAAAGTATGTTACAGATGAAAGAGCAAGGTAAAAACCTACAAGGCCAAATAAATGAAGATGAAATAGACAACCTATCCGAAAAAGAATTCAGAGTAATGATAGCAAAGATGATCCAAAATCTCAGATAGAGAACGGAGAAAATACAATAAACATTTAACAAGGATCTAGAGGAATGAAAGAGCAAACAAACAATGATGAACAACACAATAAATGAAATTAAAAATACTCTAGCAGGAATCAACAGCAGAATAACTTAGGCAGAAGAATGGATAAGTGAGCTGGAAGATAAAATGGTGGAAATAACAGACAGGAAGCAGAATAAAGAAAAACGAATGAAAAGAATTGAGGACAGTCTCAGAGACTTCTGGGACAACATTAAATGCACCAACATTTGATTATAGGGGTCCCAGAAGAAGAAGAGGAAAAGAAAGGATGGGCAAAAATATTTGAAGTGATTATAGTTGAAAAGTTCCCTAACATGGGAAAGGAAATAGTTAAGCAAGTCCAGGAAGCATAGAGAGTACCATACAGGATAAACCCAAAGAGAAACATGATGAGACACATATTAATCAAACTATCAAAAATTAAATACAAAGAGAAAATATTAAAGGCAGAAGGGAAAAGCAAAAAATAACATACAAGGAACCCCAATAAGGTTAACAGCTGATTTTTCAGCAGAAACTCTGCAAGCCACAAGGCAGTGGCAGGACATATTTAAAGTGATGAAAGGGAAAAACCCACAACCAAGATTACTCTACCCAGCAAGGATTTCATTCAGATTCCACGGAGAAATTAAAATCTTTACAGATAAGCAAAAGTTAAGAGAATTCACCACCACCAAACCAGCTTTACAACAAATGCTAAAGGAACTTCTCTAGGCAGGAAACACAAGAGAAGGAAAAGACCTACAAAAACAAGCCCAAAACAATTAAGAAAATGGTAATAGGAACATTCATATCAATAATTACTTTAAATGTAAATGGATTAAATGCTCCAACCAAAAGACATAGACTGGCTGAATGGATACAAAAAAAAGACCCGTACATATGCTGTCTACAAGAGACCCACTTCAGACCTAGGGACACATAAGGACTGAAAGTGAGGGGATGAAAAAAGGTATTCCATGCAAATGGAAATCAAAAGAAAGCTGGAGTAGCAATTCTCATATCAGACAAAATAGACTAAAATAAAGACGATTATAAGAGACAAAGGAGGACACTGCATAATGATCAAGGGATCAATCCAAGAAGAAGATATAAAACTTGTAAATATTTATGCACCCAACATAGGAGCACCTCAATAGATAAGGCAAATGCTAACAGCCATAAAAGGGGAAATCAACAGTAACATAACCAAAGAATCATAGTAGGGGACTTTAACACCCCACTTTCACCAATGGACAGATCATCCAAAAGGAAAATTAATAAGGAAACACAAGCACTAAATGACACATTAAACAAGATGGACTTAATTGATATTTATAGGGCATTCCATCCAAAAACAACAGAATACACTTTCTTCTCAAGTGCCCATGGAATATTCTCCAGGATAAAGAATATCTTGGGTCACAAATCAAGCCTTGGTAAATTTAAGAAAATTGAAACTGAATCAAGTATCTTTTCCGACCACAAAGCTATGAGACTAGATATAAATCACAGGAAAAAAACTGTAAAACTTACAAACACATGGAGACTAAACAATACACTACTAAATAACCAAGAGATCACTGAAGAAATCAAAGAGGAAATCAAAAAATACCTAGAAACAAATGACAATGAAAGCACAGCAACCTAAAACCTATGAGATGCAGCAAAAGCAGTTCTAAGAGGGAAGTTTATAGCAATAAAATCCTACCTCAAGAAACAAGAAACATCTCAAATAAACAACCTAACTTTACACCTAACGCAATTAGAGAGAAGAACAAAAAAACCCCGAAGTTGGCAGAAGGAAAGAAATCATAAAGATCAGATCAAAAATAAATGAAAAAGAAATGAAGGAAACAATAGCAAAGATCAGTAAAAATAAAAGCTGGTTCTTTGAGAAGATAAACAAAATTGATAAACCATTAGCCAGATTCATCAAGAAAAAAAGGGATATTTAGCTGCATGAGCTGCTTGTAAATTTTGGAGATTAATCCTTTGTCAGTTGCTTCATTTGCAAATATTTTCTCCCATTCTGAGGGCTGTCTTTTCATCTTGTTTATGTTTTCTATTGCTGTGCAAAAGCTTTTAAGTTTCATTAGGTCCCATTTGTTTTTCATTTCAGTTATTGTATTGTTCATCTCTGTTTATGTGTTCTTTAATTTTTCTAGGTCTTTGTTCAGCATTTCTTGCATCTTCTCAATCTTTGCCTCCATTCTTTTTCCGAGGTCCTGGATCATCTTCACTATCATTTTTCTGAATTCTTTTTCTGGATGGTTGCCTATCTCTACTTCATTTAGTTGTTTCTCTGGGGTTTTATCTTGTTCCTTCATCTGGTACATAGCCCTCTGCCTTTTCATCTTGTCTATCTTTCTGTGAATATGGTTTTCGTTCCACAGGCTGCAGGATTGTAGTTCTTCTTGCTTCTGCTGTCTGCCCTCTGGTGGATGAGGCTATCTAAGAGGCTTGTGTAAGTTTCCTGATGGCAGGGACTGGTGGTGGATAGAGCTGACTGTTGCTTTGGTGCGCAGAACTCAGTAAAACTTTAATCCACTTGACTGCCGATGGGTGGGGCTGGGTTCCCTCCTTGTTGGTTGTTTGGCCTGAGGCAACCCAACACTGGAGCCTACCTGGGCTCTTTGGTGGGGCTAATGGCAGATTCTGGGAGGGCTCATGCCAAGGAGTACTTCCCAGAACTTCTGCTGCCTGTGTCCTTGTCCCCATGGTGAGCCACAGCCACCTCCCCTGCCTCTGCAGGAGACCCTCGAACACTAGCAGGTAGGTCTGGTTCAGTCTCCCCTGGGATCACTGCTCCTTCCCCTGCGTCCTGATGCACACACTACTTTGTGTGTGCTCTCCAAGAGTGGAGTCTCTGTTTCCCCCAGTCCTCTCGAAGTCCTGCAATCAAATCCCACTAGCCTTCAAAGTCTGATTCTCTAGGATTTCCTCCTCTCTTCGCCGGACCCCCAGGTTGGGAAGCCTGACGTGGGGCTCAGAACCTTCACTCCAGTGGGTGGACTTCTGTGGTATAAGTGTTCTCCAGTCTGTGAGTCACCCACCCAGCAGTTATGGGATTTGATTTTACTGTGATTGGGCCCCTCCTAACGTCTCATTGTGGCTTCTTCTTTGTCTTTGGATGTGGGGTATTTTTTTGGTGAGTTCCAGTGTCTTCCTGTTGATGACTGTCCAGCTGCTAGTTGTGATTCTGGTGTTCTCACAAGAGGGAGTGAGAGCACGTCCTTCTACTCCGCCATCTTGGTTCAGGGCCTGTATAATTTTGTTAAATAGTGTTTCTGTCCCATTCTTTCTCACCTCTGTCCATGGGATTCCAGTTCCAGGTATGTAAGTTTTTCTTTTTTAACAATCTATGTCTTCCATTCATAGATTGTTTTTTGTTGTTTGTTTTTGTTTTCATCATTTTTGCCTCCCTTAACTGCATTCTTGATAATTTGTCTAAACTTACTTGCCATTCACTAATTCTTTCTTCAATTGTGTTTACCTAAATTTAATTACTGTGAAATTCATCCAAAGAAGTTTCTTTTTAATTGAAGTATAGTTGATTAACAATGTTCTGTTAGTTTCTGCTATACAGCAAAGTGACTCAGTTATACACATATATACATTCTTTTTTATATTCTTTTCCATTATGGTTTATCCCAGGATACTGAATATAGTTCCCTGTACTATACAGTAGGACTTTGTTGTTTATCCATTCTATATGTAATAGTTTGCATCCACTAACTCCACATATCATCTTTTTCATTTCTACTAGTTCATTCTTTTTCAAATTTGCTATGTCGCCTTTTATATTTTGTGTACCCTGCAGACATTTTCAAGCTCTTTTATTTATTTTTTAAAATAAGCAGCTATGCATATATGTATACATATAGCTGATTCACTTTGTTATAAAGCAGAAACAAAAATAAATAAAGATAATAAATAAATAAAAAAGATATCCAACAAGGACCTATTGTATAGCACAGGCAACTCTGCTCAATCCTCTGTAATAACCTAAATGGGAAAAGTATTTGAAAAAGAATAGATACATGTATATGTATAACTGAATCACTCTGCTGTACACCTGAAACTAACACAACATTGTAATCAACTATACTCCAATATAAGATAAAAGTTTAAAAAAAAGAAAGAAAAAATAAGAAGCAAAATTGTTTTATACTCTGTGTCAGATAATATTAATAGCTGAAGTGCTTGTGAGTTTATTTTTATTGCCTGTTTTTCCTGGTTCTCACTCACAGTGGATATCTTGTTTCCCCATGTGTTTTGTTATCCTTGACAGCAAATTATTTGGAAAATTATTTAAGAGAAATAATTTGAGGCTGAGGATGACTATACATCCCTCTAGAGAGGATGTTTGTGGCTTTTGCCAGGCCTTTGGGAGGGTACAAATTCAGAATCAACTTATGTCTGAATTTCATGTTTACAGTCACCAAACGACCCAAGTAACCTGGAACAAAAGCTAGTTCACTTCTGGTTCACCCTTACTATGAGGGTATAGCCCTACTGGGTTTCCTCTCAAAGTGGGTATATAGGGGGCAGTTTAAAATCCTTACCTTAGTGAACCCTGGGCTTTTTTCTCTCTTTTTTTTTTTAATTCCCCCACACCCTACCAAGCTGCTAAAACTATAGTTCAGCTTCACAGCTGCTACTTCCAATTGGATAAATGACCTTCAGGGCAAAACAGATTTGAGTTCTACCCTTTCCTCTCCAGTTTCTTGCCTTCTCCTAGGTTTTGGTTGGGTAAATCTTCTTCTAGACTTTAGATGGTCAAATGTAACTATACTGTTAGTTTTTGTTTGTTTGTACTTAGGGGTTT
This sequence comes from Phocoena sinus, assembly GCF_008692025.1. NCBI lineage: Eukaryota > Metazoa > Chordata > Mammalia > Artiodactyla > Phocoenidae > Phocoena > Phocoena sinus. The sequence goes on along the minus strand of NC_045767.1, from coordinate 121,412,171 downwards.
TTTTGTTTGTTTTTGCTTTTAACATTTCCTCTAGCTCTTTCTAATTATTCAGTTCACTGTTACCAAGATGAAATTTCTTTCACTCCATAGTTGACAAAGATTTCTCCTATATTTGAAGAAATTTAAATAATTACTGGTTCTATAGTGGTTCAACCCTTCTCCACAAAGTCCTTTATTTATACATTTAGCATATGGTTTAGGAGATTAAAAACAAAAGGCTCTTTTCTCCTTAAGAATAAGTTTGAGGGGGAAAGCCTTTTTTATGGCTAAGAAACTCAGTAATTTTCAGTACCTTTGAAAAATCATACTAAACTTTCCAAGTAGTTTTGTCCGTGTGTTTTGCTATTTAATTGGTGTGGCTAAAAAAAAAAAAAATCCAGTGGTAGGTATTATTTGCCCATAAATCCCTCCTTGTTTTATTTTTATCTAGGAATTATGATTGTTTCTATTTAACTCTAGTTAAAATGTATATGATGAGCTCAACTATAAAGAAGAAAAGAGTAAAGATTGCTAAGGTATGCATCAAAATCTTATAGGTATTTATCATTTGCCTTTGCAGAGTAGAATTCTGGGTGGACTTTTTTCTTTCCTTCTTTGTGGATTTTCAATATTTTTCTAATTTTCCTAACAGTTTGTATTGCTTCTATACACAATTTTATCTTAAATGTACGAGCATTGTGCACAACTGTATCATTGTGATCAGTCATGTAAGCAGATAAAAATTTGAAGAAAAAACTCACAAACATTGCTACTATCTAACTCTGCATGTAGGAAGAGTAGTGCATATTTTTTTACTTTTTTGTTTCCTGATTTCCTTTGAAAAGCATTTATTGCTATTTTAATGGAAAAGAATAATAAAAAAATAGAGATTTTTGAGTACAATAATGAGTTATTCACAACCCTGCTTTAGGAAGTTTTCTTTTAATTTAAAAGGGCACAGAAAGGAACTGTCTCAGAGAAACTTTTTAAAAAGCTGTGACATTACTTTAGTTGAGAGGTATTGATTAACAAAAGTACTATATGGTTGTTGCATTTAAAAGTAAGTTCAGATACAAGAGCCATAGCAAAAATAGCTTAAGCAACATATGACTACTCATTAGATTAAAGTAGGAATAGACATCAAAATTCTCACATGGTTTGAGGATAGGATGGCCATTCTAAGATATAAGGAAAATGGAAGTTGAAGCAGATTGGAAAGGCTTGTACCTGAACCACATATTGAATATCTTGTATGCTTTCAATTACTTATGATTTCTAGGTGTGATGAGTCTGTTTACTAGACTCATTTTGCACGCAAATGTTGTATTAGTTTTCTATGGCTGCCATAACAAAGTACCACAGTCTGGGTGGTTTAAACAACAGAAATTTATTTTCTCACAGTTCTGGAGGCTAGAAGTCCAAGATCAAGGGTTTGGTTTCTCCTGAGGCCTTTCTCCTTGGCTTGCACATGACCATCTTCTTGCTGAGTTCTCACACTGTCTTTCTTCTGTGCACATGCATTCCTGGTATTTTTTATGTGTCCAATAAATTTCTCAGATCTGTTTATCCTGTAAAGTGATTATGGATACTCACCACAAGGACAGGCACTGTTAAAAAATGTACTGTTAAAAGGTCATGAAAGGGAGAAATGTCAGAGATAACGAAGTCCAGATGTTCAAAGATCAACTAATATCAGCATACAGGAATCATGCAGATACTAGCCACAGATGGACAGTTAATACAAAATACCAGCAAAACAAATAGGAACAATCAGTTTATTATAGTTTTGAGAAACCAAACAATAGAGCTTTCATACTTCCTTTATTCCATTTCAAAAGCTTGTGCCCTACTCAGGTTTTCTTCTCATTTCTTCCAAACAACTTTATGTTTCAAATCAAAATGGACCTCAGGAGAAGTGAAAAACTTCTCATTTCAAGGCACCAGGATAATCAGATGTGTGATTATATCCTAATGACTTTGATTTTCTGAATCTGCTTCCAAACACATTGTGAAGTGAGTCCTAATATGGACAATGAGAAACCTTGACTGACGGATGTCTCTATTCTGTTGAAAATTCGCTGAATCATGCTAGATTGGTTTCCCACACAAAACTAGAAAATAGTTTATTTTTTAAAAAATTACTTTTAACATTAAAATGAATGTTTCCTTATTCTCCATCAGAATCTTGATCTGTGCTCCCTAAATATAGGCTTAGCATGCTGTATTCCATAGTCCCTTAACCCAGAGTTGTAGGTCTGGCCAGCAGTTATCACAGGCAACATACTCAAGAAATAGCTAGGAAAAGAAAATCACTGTCCCATGCCAGTGTCTAAAGGTCAGCAATTTCTCATTTTAAATCAAAGCCTGTTTCATTGACGCCTAGGAAAGGCCTATAAATTCCCAAGAAAAAGCTTTCCACAGGGATGATTTCTGTGACTGTCTAGATAGAGTAAGGAAGAAAGTTCCACATGATCTTGTGGGATCCTACAGCTTCGATTATCACCTCTCTGAGGATAATTCCCAGATCTGTGTCTCCAAATCTGTGTCCCCAGCCTTCAAGCTCATAATTTCAGCTGTGCAATGGACATCTCCACCTGGGTGTCTGCTGAGCCACCACACTCAGTGCATTCTATACAAATGCATTTTCTCATCCACTCATGCCCCCTTATGATATTCCTAGTCTCTCTTAATAACACAATTATCTTTCCTGATACTCAGAAATGAGGACTCAATGTCAGTTTTTTAAATTTATCCAACGTATGGTTTTCACCCATATTAAATTACCTGCCATGTATTGATGACACTTCCTTGAAAATTATTTTTAGTTTCCATTTCTATTTTCCCTGCCACCATCTTAGCTCATTCCAAATCATTTCTGAATGGATTGAATTCCAAATGAATAATATAGAATATCACTAATTGGGGGTTGAATTCTAAGTAAATAGGGCATGCTTTCTTTAATTTAGGCACTACTGCATTTATAAAATCTAATCTTTATTCTCTAAATTTTTATTTACTACCTTCCCAATCACTCACTCATTAGCTCATTTGTTCAAAATTTTCTTTCAATGGTCTAGTCACTGAAGATAGAGTATATGGTCCCTGTCTTCACAGAGATAAAAGTAAAGAAATGGGACTTCCCTGGTGGTGCCATGGTTAAGAATCTGCCTGCCAAGGCAGGGGACATGGGTTTGATCCCTGGTCTGGGAAGATCCCACATGCCATGGAGCAACTAAGCCCATGCGCCACAACTATTGAGCCTGCACTTTAGAGCCCATAAACCACAACTACTGAGCCCTCACACTGCAACTACTGAGCCCGCATGCTGCAACTACTGAAGCCCAAGCACCTAGAGCCCGTACTCTGCAACAAGAGAAGCCACCGCAATGAGAAACCTGAGCACCACAACGAAGAGTAGCCCCCGCTCGCCGCAACTAGAGAAAGCCCGCGTACAGCAACAAAGACCCAATGCAGCCAAAGAAAAAAGGGGGGGGGGGGAAGAGTAAATTATTTTAGATATTCTTAAGTGCTGTGAAGAATGTTATAATGTGATGTGATAAAGAAGGACAAAGAAGTGCTACATTAGATAGATAGATCAGGAAAAACCCTTCTGAACGATCAGAAGTAGCCAGTCATCTGAAGATCTGAGGGACAAGCATTTTCAGAACAAAGTAACATGCCTGGATGAAAAAAAAAAAAAAAAAACTAGTATGTTTAATAAACAGAAGGAAAACTAACGGTGTAGAAATTTTCTGAGCCCAGAGCATGAAGGTATGAGAACGATTTAGAAAGGCGCGGGAACAACTCTGGTATGGTAATCAAATCATAAATAAAAAGTAGGATGTGAGGATCAATTGGACAGTTTCTGACATGAACGTGACGTTATCTAAAAAGATGACACTAACTGCTGAGTGAAGAATGATTCCAGAGACTTCTGGGTCAAGATGGCAGACTGCGTTTACACGGAAACTGCCCCTCTACTCCCTTTGCATGAAAGTGGTCAAAACAAAGAAAAATAGTTCTTTCAGAATTTGATTTCTGAACCAGAAAGGAAATACTTAATAGTAATTAAAGTGCGTAGGCATGAGAAAATGCGACCTGATAAAGACTGTTTGTCACCAGAGTGTCAATGCCTATGCTGGGACAGAAACCTCTGCACAAATTTGGGAACTGTAGGCCTATAAAAATCATCATAATCCCTTTGGCCATGACAAGTAAGAATCTAGGCAATATATTTCCTCCATGTCTATCAGCCTTGCTTATCACTGCTTCCTCTGAGCATCATGTATTGTAGACAGATCAGAGTACTCAGGTTTCCAAACATATTCTGTCTTTTTACTGTTCACTTCTTTGTAACTGCTTTTCTTTTGACCTACAATACCTATCACATCTCTTATCCCAACAACATAAATATATTTTCTCATATTTATACATGGAATTTTTATGGCTTCTATATTTATTGTTAAAGCACTCCTAAAGGTGGCTTAATAATGGGGACAATATCACTTCTTGCCTTATATGGTGAAATCTCAGCTACTGTCATCCATGGTGATTGTGTGTCAACAGCATATTCCTTCCCATTACATTCTTCAAACAAGAAACCAGAACTCACTGGCAGGTACTTAGCAAGTAACTAAGGTAGAATTTTTTTTTTTCTTTTGCTATTAATTGTAAAGATGACAACATGGTTATCACTAGTTCCAGCATATTAGGATTGAAGATAAACATACCACTTGAAGATATTAAAGAAACGTAAAGCCAAGTGCTTAAGAAGTGTGTGTATAAGAGTCTTGTAATGGACTGTGATTGTTTTATAAGATAAAGTGTGGATAGGGCAGTGTCCAGAATTTTTATAGGCATGTGAGATTTGATCATACCAGAAACCTGACATTTATATGCCTGATTTGATCTTATATTTGTTATTGTTGTGATGGTGATGGCGGGATGTATGTGGTGAGGGGTTATGTGTTTTTAATTAGTTCTCTTTTATTTTCCATTTGTATTTAAGTCTTTATTAAATCTCAGCCAGTGGGGCAGTGCAGGCAGCATCTGAGTAAGGAAAGTCTCAAGAAACAATAAAAGTAAATTTTTTCCTTAAAAAGATAATATCTGTGGGCAGTGGTCAACTGTCACATCCTGATTTTTCAAATGAAAAATATCTTTCTAGTTTTAATATCTAGGATTATCACATTTGAATACACATATCTATTAGCAGAAAAAATTGAGCAACTTTTATAAACCAAATATATGCTTTTTTAAATTTATGAATTAAATATATACATTTGTATTAATTAGGGGGTCGCCAGAGAAATAGAACCAACAGAAGATAGAGAAAGAAAGGGAGGGAGAAACTGAGAGAGAGAGAGATTAATTATAAAGAATTGACTCAATTAATGAAGCTGACAAGCCTCAACATCTGCAATTGGCAAACTGAAAAAATGGTGTAAGTTCCAGTCTGAAAACTGGAAGACACCAATGTCCATCTCAAGCCAGACTTAGGGTGTTCCCTTTTACTTCCAAGAAGGTCAGCCCTTTTGCTCTATTCAGGCCTTCAACAGATTGGATGAGGGCAACCCACGTTAGGGAGAGCAACCTGCTTTAGTCAGTAGTGATTCAAAGTTAACCTCATTCAAAAATCACCCTCAGAGACACACCCAGAATAATATTTCTCCAACTATCTGGGCATCTGGTGGCCCAGTCACATTGACACATAAATAAACCATCACACATTATTGAACAAAAATATTTGGCACATTAAAAAATAAACATTTTAAATAATTAGTTCAAAAATATTAAGTTATTTTAGTATTTTCTTTCTAACTGACCCACTTTCACTTAATTAAAATTTTGGACAAGTCTTCTCTTGGAGATCATTCCCTCGAAGATCTTTGCTTATGGTTGCTAAAATTGTACCTTTTCTTCAAGTCAGCATTTATATTTCTAATCAAATGTAATTCCTCTCACTTCTGTCCTCCTGTTACATTTATGTGCCCCTGTTTTAGCAATCAAGTCAGTCTGTCCCTTAGTAGATATATAGAGATATTCAAGTATTGCCTATTTCTCTGAGTGAGTTGCTTGGCTATTAGTACCAGAGTCATTAATTCTAAATCCCTAGAACAAAGTGGGCTGTCTTGTCCCTGGTAAAATGCTCAAAAACTGTCTGTTGAACTAAATAAAATTGCTTAAATAAAAAGACTTAATTTCCTATTTAAAAATGAAAGCATTTACCAAAATGAGTAGAGGATCATATTTAAAACACATCTAGTTAGAATTTTGGGTACATACTTTTCATGTTAAAGGCTCAAGCCCAATCCCACATTTCAATTTCACACCACAGAGCAATTTCCTGATGAATATTCTAACTTGCAGCTCTCTGAGAACTTGAGCAAAGACATCCCCTCTCCCCTCAAACAGTTTAACTTAATGCAAAAAGACCCCCATTTGAAACCTGAGTCAACCTGAGGGTAGAGAACCCTGTAGAATGGGGAAACTTTATTTCTAGTCTCAATTGCATTCTTGGTTCAGGGGGCATAATGACTTACTTCATTGAACCCCTCAGAATAAACTACTCATTCCTCATTGAGCACTTTCTTTCAAAAAGAGTTGAATCTGTTAATCAGATGGTTAGCCAATAGTGGCCTGAATAAATGGTATTGATAAACATTTTAAATGATGTAAAAGTAAGGTCATTTTAAAACAGAAGTTGTTACCATAAATACGTGACGGTGGACGCTAAAAAGTCGGTGGAATAAGAGGTGAGAGTGGGAGTAAAGGATTTCAATCAGGGGCTTCCCTGGTGGCGCAGTGGTTGAGAGTCCGCCTGCCAATGCAGGGGACGCGGGTTCGTGCCCCGGTCCGGGAAGATCCCACATGCCGCGGAGCGGCTGGGCCCGTGAGCCATGGCCGCTGGGCTTGCGCGTCCGGAGCCTGTGCTCCGCAACGGGAGAGGCCACAACAGTGAGAGGCCCACGTACCGCAAAAAAAAAAAAAAAAATTTCAACCAGGAGAATCAGTAAATTTTCAGGCTATACAATTTTTGGAAAGCTTCTCCTCCTCCGTTTTTCCAAAGCTATCACTAGCCTTCAAAATTTCTTGGGAAAAGATTCTAAAGTTACCCAGACCCAGAAAGATGTGTTTTTAGGCTGCCAGTGGGCCAGATATGAAGTTGCACTTATCAACACAATCCTAGAGAGAATGGAATATTCCTTGGGACTTCAAAGCAACCCGATTTAGAATCAACACTGAAGATTTTAGAGATGGATTGGTTTGCCTTGTAGAGCAGAGAAAGATTGGCACCATGGTGGCGGGGGGGGGGGGGGGGGCCTTGCAGCATATGGCTTTGTCCATCTGGACAGGGGGTAGTGGGCTGTTGTTGCCAACTCCTCACTGCATGTCTGGGTGTAGACGTGCCTAAATCAAATCAAATAAAAATGTCTGTTACACTAAGGCAGAATGTTTTTAAAGTCATACAGAAAGGAAATTTAAAGGCGGATAGATCTGTCCTCTATCCAGGTCTATCCTGGAGAGATTAGTGTTGAGAAAGCACTGTGAAGTCAGGTCAACAACACAGCATGCATAAGCAATCTCTAGCTTTGCCACAATAATTGAAAATAGTTGACAGAAGCAAGGCTGCCTAAAGAATTTCCCTGGTTACTATTTAGAGAGAAACCCTACCTCTATGGTGCAGCTAAGATACTGTAGTACTAAAATGCCATGAACACAGGGGCCTTATTTTTTTTGTTAACTGCCATATACTCAGAATCCAGCACCACGTGTTGCATATAGGAGGCACCCAAAATATTTTTTGCAAGTTCGAATGCGTAGAGTGACACAATGGATATCTACCTACATGCTCAAGCCTTAGCCCCTTGTGTTGTTTAAACAAGGCTGAATTTCTAATCTTTTAATTTTATTCTTCAATATTCAACTATTAAGGTAAATAACATAAATAGTGTAAAATGAAAGGTAGGGAAGGGAAAGTTAGGATGTCCTGTCAAATTCAGTATCATCCTGACTCCTTATAATCTTTGAGAAATCCCTCTGGGTTTCAGTTTCCTCAGTTATAAAATGAATGGCTTAGAGAAAATGATCTTTCAAAGATTCCAGTATAAATTTCCCATATAACTGTTTTGTTTTGTTTTTTCTTTACAGGTATTGATTTTTCTTTTCCTTTGTATTTTTAAAAAAATTCTTTCTCTTTTCCTCTGGATGCCCTTTTCTCTTCCTCTTTCCTTTCCTCACTCTTCTCTCTCTCACTCTCGCTCTTTCACTCTTCTGTCTATCTCTCTCCCTGTCCCTCTCCTTTTCCATCCCTTTTAGATACACAGATGATAGATAGATCATCAATCTCATCTTTTTTGAAGGCAGATATCAAATGAAATTATACAAACTATGGATGTCTGAATGGAGTCACAAGAGTGTGAGACCTTTACTTTCTGACTTAAGTAGCTGAATAATGCCAGAAGTTGCTAAGTTCTTGAATATTAGAGGAGTCTATATCCTTAATGGATAAAGTGATTCCTAGAAATATCTTGCAAATTGCATGTCACTACCTTGAGGCTTAAGAGCTTATGTAAATGCCTGATGTCATTTTCATTAATGATGATTTCTTTGCCTGAAGGGGGGAAAAAGTGAGTCCCATTTAATGAAAATGTTTACCCAAGAATTTTTTCCCCAGTAGCCAAATAACTGCAACACATTTAAGTATCAAATCAAATTTATATGGCATTTTGTAAGCATGTAACATAGCTTTGGTTATGCAGTAAAGAAAGCAGGTTTTCAGAATTTTATGGCGTGGTGTCTGGAGAGAGGTTTTTATAAGAAGCCCAGTTCTCTTTGGGGAGCTAGTTATGGGCAGTGCCCCGAGGCTTCAGCAAAGCCATTGTCTCCAGAAGCTTCACCATCTGGCTTAGAGCTTTTGTTGGGTGCATTTTTTCATTATTTATTGTGGTTATAAGAAAAGTCTAGTATAAATATATTAAATAAACTATAATCACGAGTTTATTAGTATAAAGAAATTTTATGACAGTTATTCAATTCAAAAACACATTTTAAAAAAGAAAACAAAATACATAAAACCAGGTTGACCACAAGGAAAGAATTATTTTCTTCACTCCAATTAATTAATTAATTTATTTATTATTTTTTTTTTTTGCGGTACGCGGGCCTCTCACTGTTGTGGCCTCTCCCGTTGCGGAGCACAGGCTCCGGACGCGCAGGCTCAGCGGCCATGGCTCACGGGCCCAGCCGCTCCACGGCGTGTGGGATCTTCCCGGACCGGGGCACGAACCCGTGTCCCCTGCATCGGCAGGCAGACTCCCAACCACTGCGCCACCAGGGAAGCCCCCATTCCAATTTTTTAATGTAAAAAATCAAATGCTCCTGATCTTCATTTTCACTCTTCAGAGGAAACTACCATGAATATTTTCTTGTGTTTATATCGCTCTCGTTATGTGTGTATATATCTTTCTTTCACTTATTATGCATTGACATTTTTCCATAGTGAAAACTTAGGCCTATCCATTAAAATCTGTCATAAAATCTATTAAATGGTTATGCCATAATCTATCAACAAGTCTCTTGATGATGGATGAAAATATTTTCCCCACTTTAAAAATGCAAATATTAAAATGTGTGTATTTATATATTAACACAATATAAAAATGTTGCATTAAACATCCTTGCAATCATATCTTTGCCTACTTGAATTAGTAGAGCTATTGGTAAAAGTTCATAAAAATGCAACTGTTGGGTCCAACAGTATGTGCATGTTAAATTTTTTTTTTTTTTTTTTTTATAAATTTATTTATTTATTTTTGGCTGTGTTGGGTCTTCGTTTCTGTGGGAGGGCTTTCTCTAGTTGTGGCAAGCGGGGGCCACTCTTCATCGCTGTGCGGGGGCCACTCTTCATCGCGGTGCGCCGGCCTCTCACTGTCGTGGCCTCTTTTGTTGGGAGCACAGGCTCCAGACGCGCAGGCTCAGTAGTTGTGGCTCACGGGCCCAGTTGCTCCGCGGCATGTGGGATCTTCCCAGACCAGGGCTCGAACCCGTGTCCCCTGCATCGGCAGGCGGATTCCCAACCACTGTGCCACCAGGGAAGCCCCTGCATGTTAAATTTTGATAGATGATGCCAAATTTTTATCCAAAAGAAACATACCTACATTTCCCCATCCACTCCAGTACTGGGTAATACTGCATATTTCATCTTTTCCTGTCTAAATGTTGAAAAATTATATCACATGGTTCTAATTTCCATCTTACTATGACTGAGGTAGAACATCTTTTCATGTGATTGTTGGTATTTCATCCTGTGGATTCCTAACGTGAATACATTGTTAATTTGCAGCCTCAGTAAATCCTCTTAGTTTCTGCCAAGCTTCCTTAGTGGCTACAAAAGATTCTTAAAATAAATATGCCCCCTCGGGCTTCCCTGGTGGCGCAGTGGTTGAGAGTCCGCCTGCCGATGCAGGGGACACGGGCTCGTGCCCTGGTCTGGGAAGATCCCACATGCCGCGGAGCGGCTGGGCCCGTGAGCCATGGCCGCTGAGCCTGCGCGTCCGGAGCCTGTGCTCCGCAACGGGAGAGGCCACAACAGTGAGAGGCCCGCGTACCGCAAAAAAAAAAAAAAAAAAATATATATATATATATATATATATGCCCCATGCCCCTCACCACTCCTCACCAACAGTGACATAACATAACAATACTGCCTCATTCAGAAAATGTTGAGAGGAGAGAGAGAGAGAGAGGGAATGGCTAGAGAGAGACCAGTAGTGAAGCGTGAGCTCCTGAGTGATATAATTTCGAATGTCATACCTGAGGAAAAAGAGGTATGCCCTGTTCCGTCAAGTGAGAGGGAAACTGTGGCAATTCCAGGAATTTGCTGGGATCCTCGCTAGCCATCTTTACCCAGGCCATGGTAGTAGGAGAGTTAGAGTCCAGAAACTATAGTAGCATGATAGTTTTGCATTGGGTTTGCAACCAAAGGTAAATTTATTTTCCAACGTCCTCCTTTAACAGCATTCTTGTAAATAAGTAAAGAAAAGACAAGTGCCTATAAATCTCTTACTTATCTATCCACTCCTGCAGAGACTACATACCTACGAGAATGACTTCAATCACCAGACCCTCCCACCTCGCCTATATAAACTGTGAGTGAGACATGACAGGCAAGTTGGGGGTTCTAGGAAAACTGATTTTCATTTCCAAGCATGAGTAACTCAGATGTGACTGCTTTTTGCTCACAACACATTCAGTGACATGCCCTCACCCTATTTATGTGTCAGGACTATGGAGTGACAAAACTGAGGAATCATACATAAAAATCCACTCTCCTTGTTGTATTGCCATCCTTCAGAAAGGACTTTTCCATTCATCTTTCTCCATTTCTAAAGACAAAAAAAGTAACTAAGAACAAACCTGACCTTTTTTATTTATTATGATTTGTCAGTCATTTTCATTATCACCTCTTGTCTCATGTACTGTTCGCTGGCTTGTGCTGAAAATAAAAATAATTGAGGGACGTGAGGCTGATACACAGAAGAGCAGTGATGATAACATGAAGGGGGGAATATAGAGAATCCTTAAAATGATAAAAATCAGTAGTTGACCTTTTTTTAAAATAGGGACTGGGCTCAAATTTCCCTCTGTTGCTGTGGAAGGATTATTTTTAGATTTGTATAAGGAAACAAGTTCTAAAAGAGGGTCCTCTGCCAGCTCCATGGCTCTTGAAGCAAAGGCAAGGTCAAGTACCCTGATCAGTAGAGCAGCTTGTGGGTTACAAAGAAATTGGTCCTCCTTCAATGTTCCCCGTGGCCTAGACGTATGCATACTTTCTTTGACGTTAATGGGACTTAGGTGCCCATGAGAGACTTGTGGACTTATGAATGTATAAGAAGGACTTCAAGTTCATAGATTTGTACATTTGGAAATTATTTTACTATATTCTCCTTTATTCTTTCTTTGCCATTATTTTGTAAAAATAAAGCAAGTATGTGTATTTAATGGAGTATGACATGCTGCGTATGCGAAAAGGTGCACGAATCACATCTATGAGTTCCTGGTTTGTAATCTAAAACAAGACCAATCTTTGACAAAATTTTGGAGTCAGTGTTAGGAGAGGTGTATTTTTATTGATCGCAAGCAGCCAATTACCCAGCAGCCAGGGGAATGAGTCAGCGGTATATTTTTTTTCTTTTTTATAATACATTTATTTATTCATTTATTTTTGGCTGTGTTGGGTCTTCGTTGCTGCGTGCGGGCTTTCTCTAGTTGCGGCGAGCAGGGGCTCCTCTTCATTGTGGTGTGCAGGCTTCTGATTGCGGTGGCTTCTCTTGTTGTGGAGCACGGGCTCTAGGCGCATGGGCTTTAGTAGTTGTGGCTCACGGGCTCTAAAGCGCAGGCTCAGTAGGTGTGGCTCGTGGGCTCTAGAGCGCAGGCTCAGTAGTTGTGGCGCACGGGCTTAGTTGCTCCCCGGCATGTGGGATCTTCCCGGACCAGGGATCAAACCCGTGTCCCTTGCATTGGCAGGTGGATTCTTAACCACTGCGCCACGAGGGAAGTCCGAGTCAGCAGCATTTTAATAATTCTATTTACTCTGAGAAAACCAAAGGTTTCCACTGAATAAATATGATTCTGTTTACTCAGTGACAAATACAAATTGGAAAATAAACTTGTTTTTCAGAAACTCCAGAATCATGTAATCCATCTTTGAAAATAGAATTCTTTCTTACAATAGATTCTGGGATTCTTTTTTTTTTTTAAGTACTGCGGAACCTAATCCTTGATATGTTTGAGTAGTAAATTTCCTTTGGACCCTATTTTAGTCATTTCCTACATTCCATGAACAGGATATGGGAGGAGTGGCTGCTTCCCATTTATCTAATCTATCTCTAACCTCAGAAACTAAAGGTTAAATTCAACTCCATTCTTGCCCGTGGGCTGACGGAGGGAATCATTCAGCTGTAGTAACCACCCACTTAATTTTCTTTCTGGTGATTTATCCTCTCCTGATACCAATACTAAGCGGCTGGAGGAATAGAATCTGTGTCCCATTCAAAAATACCTGAAAGCTCTCTAGCATGAGCAAAGAGAAACAGTAATAGAATGTTCATCACTGCAAATAGCTTCAAAGTAGTATCACGTAAACACAAATTTTTCTATCGAATAGTTATCTCCTTTTCTATGGTGAAATTGTAATTGTTAAATATTTAACTAATAACACTGTAATAAGTATAATCTCCTTTCCTTGGTGTTTGAAGATGATGTTATTGCTCTTGCAATGTTGGGCGTGTAATTCAGATTACTGTCTAGTTATGAGGAAAATTTGGAATTTTCTATTCATTATAATGAAAATAGGGAAAAAATAGAAAAAATAATACATGGTTTAAGGAAGCATGAAAGGGAACTTTGTAACTTTACATTGATCATTTGTGTTCTATATAGGGACAAGATACAAATAGAATAATAAAATAAGGATTAAAGGCATAATTGTTTACAGGGTCAAAAGACTTGAGAAAACATTGCTGCATTTGCCATTGGTCTGTGGATGGCTAAACTTTTTAATCTATAAATGAGAAAAAGTAGTTTTTTACTTTCCTCACTAGTTTCGTGATATCATCTCATCCCAGAAGAGCTGCCTCTTGAGAAAAATGATTAACCTGGGATTCCGGGAGTTTGCTTTGCTTGCTGGTAGAGATCATCTAACTTTGTATATTTGTCCAAGATACAAATGGGAAAAATAAGAAATTAGGAACAAATAGAGGGCCAGAAATATAATGACAGTTAAAAAATACTATTATCGGTAAATTCATCAGTTTTAAACTTTGCAAAAGAGTTCTCTTTCATTTTCTACTTGCTTAAAAAGTATTGTCTTCAGGGGCTTCCCTGGTGGCACAGTGGTTGAGAGTCCGCCTGCTGATGCAGGGGACACGGGTTCGTGCCCTGGTCTGGGAAGATCCCACACGCCGCAGAGCGGCTGGGCCCGTGAGCCATGGCCGCTGAGCCTGCGTGTCCGGAGCCTGTGCTCCGCAACGGGAGAGGCCACAACAGTGAGAGGCCCGCGTACTTCAAAAAAAAAAGAAAAAAAAAAAGTATTGTTCAGTATTCTCCCAGGTTTAAATTCTAGAAGTAAACGGTAATATATTATTTAAGAACTAACTAATGTCTCAGTATAAATTTGAAACAAATTAATATGATGATAAAGAGCACCCCGACTCCCAAACTGAAACGTGGTTAAGCAGTCTCGGAACCCGTGGTCTTTTTGATAAGAGATGAGTTGGGGATGTAATCTGACCCTTCTCTATCATCTGCTCCAGGAAGAATTAGAATGGCCTTATGTCTGCAAGGTTATTGGAGGCAAGGGAAATGCAGATCAGGTTGTACTTATAAACTTTTTAGAACTCTTTGAAAGATGACCCAAATAGAAAAACCATTAAATTTGCATTCAGAATTAAAATTCAAAAGGATACGGAAGATAATTACTTTATAAGCAAATGTAAAATGAAAAACTTGCAAAAGGAAGGCATTCACCAATGAAATACCATAAGGTTAGATGTAATTCATATTTTAACAAAGGAATGGCCATAAATGGTATCTTCTGAAATTCAGTTACCTAGGCTAGGTTTTTACCTCCTGAAAAAATTGTTTCACTGTATGACACTCCTAGCAACTAGAGGTTATGGATAGAAAGAAGCCAAGACGCCCTCTACCTTCCTCTCCCGTGATGACAAGTCTTCTCCCAGCAGAGTCAGCTTATCTTCAGATAGAAAAGAGTCCTTTCATAAGACCTTTTAATAGTCTTCAGTGGCTTAAGTTTCCATGCAGAAAATTTCCCCAGCATTCTGTCAGCAAGTTGGTGGTCTCTGATTCTATATGCTCTATTTTCTTTTACAATGACATACATTTTCTCTATTTAGCACTAGAAGTATCTAATAATAATAATTTTATAAATTGTTATTATCTTTTAATTAATCATCGAATTACTTTTACAGTGATGTGGCACTCAACTCACCATCTTCTGATCTTAATTTGGCTTCACAGCCTTTCCAACCAGAGAGAATGCACAACCCAGCAATGTAAGGGCAGCTGCCGTATTTTACTCTGTAAATTGAAAAGATTTTCCAGCAGGCTTGTCAATAAAAAGGACTGGTCACCGAGTTCGGGGGTGGAACTGAGCCTGCAGGTGGAGTAAAGGGGTTAGCTTTCGGAGGGGGCTGTCCTGGAGGAAGGAGACCACCTTGGCCATTACAGGGATCTGAAGTAGTTTTCCTTCATTCTTGTTTCTCAATCCAAACTAGCAGGCCTAACAAATCAAACTGGTGGCAATAACTAGAAGCAAAGTATTAGGAAGAATTAAACATCTCTCTTGTGACGTGTTATAAAATCTCAGACCGTGACAGGATTGCAATCAAGTAAGGCGCTGTAGACGGCAAAGCACCGCATTGTAGCAGCTCCTTAGCTGCTTTTCCTTCTGTCAACACTGTGAAACACAACTTTTCCATTGGAAAAGGAGGTGATGTCAACTTTCCCTTGCCATCTTCTAGTCCTGTGTCCTGTGACTGGTTCCCTGATACGCTTGTGGCTTATTACTCATTTTCATGTGAATACATTAGGCTGCCTTGTTAGTGGACTATACTGTACTGGCATGCAACTCCCATTCTTAAGGTTAGGATTATTGATGATGTCTCTACTGGCTTAGAATAGTGGCAATTTGACCCTTTGGCTAAGTGATATATGGGAATTGGTTCTCGATTATTCTCTACTACTCAAAATTCAAAAGAGCAAAAGAGTTCCAGGAATAAAAATAGTCAAAAATACCACCTATCACTAGTTTACTTTGCATCTAACATAAAGATATGACTTTGCATGGGAAAACAACCCAATCTTGAATGAAAACCAGAAGGCCTACCTTGTAATCTTGGCACTTCCCACTATATAGGTAAGTGACCCAGGGAAAGGCGTCCTGTCTGCCTCTAAACTTGCGGAGTTCTAAGAGCCAGACATGAAGTCCTGTTCTTGGATAATATGCCAAGTCAAGACTTAGTTAAATATATATTTTGTATGTAAAATAGTATAGTATGTATTTTTAAATATTTCTAAGTTCTGTCACAACTTTATAATTCCCAGTTCCCCTTCCACTTGGCAAATTTGCCTCTTATTTAGGAGATATCAAAAGTTACAATTCGATAACTGTAGGGTATAGTCCAGTAAGTGATTCAACTTCTGTCATTTATGCAAATATATCCCTCTACTGTTTCCTACTCAAAAATATTTTAGAATTTAAAGGGAAAATACTGACAATAACCTCCTTTGCCCAAACAAAAAGTAGTCACTAGGTGAAACACAGTCTTTCACAGGAAAGGAAGCATTTTGTTGAGCAGTTAGTTCCCAAGGTGAGAAGTTCCCACTTTAAAGTCCCAGGCAGAAATAAGGTCTAGGGGCAGAACAAAGATGGATGAACTCAGCGTGAGTCAGTTCTGGGTTTTGTAACATTAAAAAACAAGATAGATTTACTAATTAGTGCTTTGATCTATAACTTCAAATGGGCTGTGAGTTTCTATTTATATTGCAGAAGGTTCTGAAGGTAATAGTTATTTGCTAAAGAAATGTAAAATGGCAGAATAGCTGTGGGTACTCACTTCTTCACCCATTCAGCAATTTTCTTCTATTTAATGTTTTTGGAGCATGCGTAAAAATTTGTGACGCTTTAATTTTCCTTTGGAATTGGCTATAATACAGAAATGGCAGTCAGCTTCCCATCCTTGGTCTGTGAATGGAAATTTTGAGGACAGAAAAATTTATCTCACCCACCTCATGTAACCTACAGGAATCATGAAGCAGCTTTTGGGGAAGTCTTGATTGTTTTTCTCTCCTTTCCTCTGCACTTATTTCTGTTGAGAGTAAGATGTTCAGGGCATCATTGAAGTGAGTGACTGTGTGGAAGGGATCAATGGGAATTTGTGTGGGACCCAGACAAAGCCAAGGACATTATAGCCATGTCAGTTTTATTGCTTTTGTCCAGAACAGAGAAATTCAGAGGCTAGTTCTAATTCCCTCCCGCTTCCAAGTGAATTCAACCTGAATGCTGTGTTTGCAGAATGTGAATTATTGGATCTTAATCCCAAATAAGTCAGAAATGCCAGTGTGAATACTCCTACAGCAACCTTAGCTGTGCCCTCTCATGCATAAGGATTACTCTGGGACATGGAGCCTGCCATTACATGGTTATGTAATACAACTTCTGAACAACTCTGGAAATGCTCAGTTACAAAAGCGACCATTTTGAATCTGTGCAGCTGGCTATGACAGTCCACTTTCTTCTATTTGAAAGGCAAAAAAAAAAAAAAAAAAAAAGAAGTGGGATTAAAAAGTTGTTTCCAAATTTAGAAAAGCTTTTCAACATGCATAAAGATGTTTATAGACTTAAATTTCAGTTGATTTTTTTCAACTTAAATTTCCTTATTCTTCTTTATAAATATATCTCTTACACATTTTAGAGGAAAAAAATCCAATTTAAGTCTAAATTAAATTGGGCCAAATAATTAGGGGAAATTATTTTCTGGGTAAATTCACATTCTTAAATGATTTGAATTGGGAAAATATTCAGGAATTGTCATAAAAATCAAGAGAAATGCTCAGTTTCTACATATCCATAAAGACTGAATCAGGGATTATAGAGAAAGTATTAGAAAAGTAATTGCTGAGGATTGTAATGTCACTTATATCTTCAGCCTGATCACTTCTCCCTGAGCCAGAACATAGGCAGCCTTAATTCAGTGAAAATGATGAATATTCATTTCTTAGGCATATCTGTTATTCCACACTTGCGCCAGCTTTACTGTGGTGTAAGTGCTATGCCATTTGCAGTCAGGCAGATTTGAGTGTGAAGCCCAATCATCCCCCTTGATGACTGTTTCTAACTTGGTTGACTCATCTATAAAATGGGATAATGACACTAACCTCTATATTTTGAAACAATATAATGAAAGCTTTGAACACAGGCTTGCACATAATAAATAGTACGTATTTTTTTTCTTCTGTCCTTTCCTCACATGTATCAAAGTGCTACTATGCATATGTAGAATAATTTTCAACCAAAAACTGCATAAAATATTTTGAGTAAATGACTGTGGTATAGAGGGGGAAATACAGGCTTTGGAATCATAGAGATTTTGATTTAATTCTCAGCTTTACCATCTCTTAGATTTGTAATCTTCAGATTTCAACCTTTGCACTGATGAAATGGGAATAGAAATACCTACAGGGTAAGATTTTTGGTGATTAAATGTGCAAAGTTCCCAGCATAGTGCCTGCCACTAGGTAGAGCACTAATAACGACCACGGACATTATTTACTGCCCTAATTTTGGTTTAAAGGGCACAACGTCGGTATTATCAGAAGTCATACTGGAGAGAGTCAGTCATGAGTGGAGTGTAAGAAATAAAAGTGAGAAGACTAGAAATTAAAATATTTTAATGAAAGGATATAAATATGACTTTCGACAATAAATGATAAGTATTCACAAAGAAAATACTTTATCCTAACTTAATAAAATCGTGTATTAATCGGAGTATAAAATACATTACATTGCTTTCATTATCTCTTACCTGAGGGAAATAATATTTTTTCCCTCAGACTGAGTATAAATATGGCAATATTTCATGGGAAAAATGAAAGTCTGACATAATTGCATAAAGGTTATTTTTGTCATCACTTATATGAGACTCAAACTTTGACAGATAGTTTGTAGTCATTTATTATGAAGTCATATTATACCTTCCCTTTTATCACACCACCTAGCATGTATTACATATATATTAAATAGGAACTAAAATTCTTTAATTTCCTTTCTGTATTGAATTGTTATGGTGAATCAGTTTGCCTATTACATACACAAAAAATAAATCAACTAATCAATAATCCTTATTAATTTGGTACGTTTAAAAGGTCTACCAAATGCTTGGAAGGAAATGAAAATTCATTTATTTTCATCTGCTTTCCAGCAACAAAAATTGTTCAAGTCCTCTACCCATGTATCCTTTTTTTTTCTGTATTTGTTTTGTAGTCATGGTGTTTGCAAATGTCCATGCTGGAAAGCCAGTCAAGCAACACTAAAGAGTTACAGCTTTTTTGCCACTCCTCCATCAGACTCTGCAAGGGCTTCTAAGAAAGCAGCTTACATTCACTTCAGAATGTGTGCATCCATCTCCTTCACATTCTTGTGCCAGGGCCTCTCATAAGAATGCTCCTTATAGCCAGCCCAAGGAGGCCAGTTTTAATGTTAGGAAAAATGTAGTAACATAGGGAACACAGAGTTAGAACTAAAATGTCATGCCATGTTGAACCATTAAGCTATGGCTTTATTCAGAGCTCACTGGCTGGAGGAGAGGCGGCAGCTCAGACATTTTTTTTTTTTTTTTGCGGTACACGGGCCTCTCACTGTTGTGGCCTCTCCCGTTGCGGAGCACAGGCTCCGGACACGCAGCCTCAGCGGCCATGGCTCACGGGCCCAGCCGCTCTGCGGCGTGTGGGATCTTCCCAGACCGGGGCACGATCCCGTGTCCCCTGCATCGGCAGGCGGACTCTCAACCAGTGCGCCACCAGGGAAGCCCCAACTCAGACATTTTAATAAGACTTCAAGGTCAGGTCATTGGTAAGATTTCAAGGTCATTCTTAAATCTGTGGAAGACTGAAAGACTTCAATCTCCAGCACAATTCATTCACTCTATTCATTCAACAAATATTTATTGTGTCTACCTACAGCCCAGGCACTCTTCTATGTTCCAAAGTTAACAATGAATATAACAGACAAAAATCCCCATCTTTATATGTAATTTATATTCTGGTAGTGGTAGGCAGATACATAAATAAGTAAACTATACAATAATGTCTGTTGGTAATAGCGGAGAAAATAAATTACTGAAGTGCAATGGACTGTTAGAGTTGGGAAGTGTTGTAACTTTATATAGTGGTCAAAGACAGCCTCGCTGTGGAGATACAGTTGGAACAAAGACCTGAAGGAAGTGAGAAGCAAAGCATAGCTGTGTGGATATCTGGGGTGAGAGTGTTCCCACAGAAGGAACAGAACATTGAAGGTGAATGGGAGCAGGCCTCATGTTCGGAACACAGCAAAGAAGGCAGGGGTGTGGGAGCCTCGCAAGTGAGGACAGAGTGAAAATGAGATGGAGAAATGGTGCCAGAATTTAAGGGCCATTGTATGGATTTTGGCTTTCACTTAAAGTGAGAAGGAGGGCCGCTAGAAGGTTTTTAGCAGAAGAGTATAATAATTGGACTTGCATTTTAAAATAATTCATCTGTTTTCTGTGTGTAGAAATGACTGAACAGAAGAGTGGGTAAGAGACTATTGCAAGTAGTTGAGGAGAGATGATGATGGCTAGGGTCAGGGCTGAGTGGTGAGATGGTCGGGAGATATTTGAAAATAAAGCTACGAGCACACATTTTCGCAATATCTTAGATCTGCAATATTAAGGACCTTCTCAATCTAAGGAAGTAGAGTTTCCTGGAAAATCTTTATTGCCTAATTAAGTAGGGAAAAATACTTTCAAGTGGTCTCCTGAGTCTTTTGTCACTTCACCATCCTTAGCCTTACTGGAATCCCAGGACTCAGCAACTCTTCTGGGTTAATGGGTGGGCCATAAACAATGATCTCTCCTTCCATATCCATTTAGGAATGTTGTACTTGGCACAATAGATTTCCAGTAGCTAAAGGCTCATTTCCTTAGGTCGACATACCATCTGGCGGTTAACAAAGACTTTCCTGATGAACCTTAAGATACAGAGCCAGCTGGTTGGGTAGGAACAATGTCCAGCTCTGGAAATGTAGTGGAAGTATTGAGTTTACACTCAATGTGGAAAGCTAGTGCAATCCGCTCCTCCCAAACACCCCACCATTTAAAAGAAAGGATAGAAATTAAACAGCGATTGTAAGGAATTATGAGACTTACAGTTGCCTGGAAGTCAGAACAACAAAGCTTTATATGTCGGTACTTCTGTAAAAATTAACTGCTTGACAGCAGTAAAAGTCAGGACTTAACAGCAAAGAATATGTCTTTATGTACCTTCAAGGATACAGGTATATAACGGCTATCTTAATTAATGTCCCTCATAAAGTCTAGAGTTTCAATAATATTGCATGATATTCATACATTAATATCTCATATCCCTATCTTGATCTCAAATCCCATAAAAAGGGAGTAATATATCTAGGGATGCCTCCATTCAACAGATATTCCATAAATAGTTTTTGAGCTAATATATATTTTACACAACTTTTCCATTTTCCCAGAAAGAGATATTTTAAGGTCAAATATGATAGTGCATAATTGAGAATATTCTGAAACAGCAAAACACCATCTTCAGGATGACATAAGAGTACAAGAAACTTCATTTTAAAACAATGTCCATGGCTACAGAGTGCTGGAAGCAGTTCAAAGTTCAGCCTCACTCCACATAGAAAAGTCTGGCACAAGTGATTTAAAGATAACAAAAAATATTGTGTGTCAGTGTGTCAGTCATATTATATGCATTAACCCATGTAACATCACAGGTTATTTCTCACAATATTCACTACCATTTATGAATCTTTACTATGTGCAAACAAATTATAAGTGTTTTACAAGTATAAAATCTTTCACCAATTTTATAAATGAGAAACAAGGCCTTAAGTAATCTGACCATAAGCAAAGATTCCCTACCCAGGTACAAAGCTGACACTCTTAACCAGCACAAAATGAATCTACATCATGACTGAAACATAACTATACATGTGTGTCAGTGTGTGTGTAGATGAATGTATACATATCTTTTCATCGTTTCATGAAAGTAGTTTTGTTCCAATATGTTTGTATCCCTTAATATACCATACCCAGAACACATGAAGTGCTCTGCTCTCTAACATCACATTTTTCTGTTTGGGACTTGTGGATATATGAAGGGAAAGTCCAGGCTTTGGAGCAAGGTTATATTGCTCATTATGTGGCCACAAGAAGCATCCAAATATATCACGGGATTTCTAAAATGCTATGAAGAATGTCTTTGGGCATATTAATAGGACTGGAGGTTTCCATCCCTTAATGCTTCACTCATGTACTGCAGTTTGCAAACCCCCAGCTTAAAGTTGGTTTTTTTGTGACTATATTTTCCATTAATGATATATGATGGTTTATCAATAATATTTTACCATAATATATTTATATGTATATATTATAGTGTATAATTGTGATAATATAATTGTGTTGTTTTTCTTTTTCTTTCTATTAAATAAAATTCTCAATTCTTTTATGCATGGAATTTTAACCAAAGACATGGAATAAACTTACAGATAAAACATAAAGGCATATTATGTTATTTCAGAGTAAGTATATATATATGTATTATAGTTACATCAGTAAAGCTATAGATTCAGATGAAAAAACAATTGCTATTGAAAAAACTTTGACTATGTAGACCTATACAATTCTACAGTAGATTAAATGTCCACAGTTCAGGTGAGTCAACATTTTTGGTTTCATATGATAAATCAGGGAACATATTAAACATAGTTCTGTTGAGTTCCCACCACTAGTTACAAAAATTGAACCAATTATTGGTTATATATTAAATTTCTATCTGTCTAAAAATATCAAAATCTTATTCTTTAGACTCATTTCTAACAATGCATTCTTGAGAAAGCAAGTATTTTTGAACACAAAAACAATCTCAACTTCCATAAACAAACCTGTATAACTTCCTTGGGAAAGGTTTGTTGTTTAATTTGTTTTTGAAGGAAGTAATTGATTTTTCTTGGCAGATTTGATAAAAATAACGAGGTCTTGATTGTCTAACCTGAAGGTCATGTCCTCCTCAGGAATCATCAGTGCATAAATCAGATTTCAGTGAATTCAAGCTCTCTCAGGACTCTCTTTTGATATATGACTACGACAGGCTATCACACAGCTCCTCTGCCATGAAATTACTAACATAAACAGACTGTAAGTAAAAAACCATATATGTATATATAGTAAGTAAATATATTTATATATGTCAATGTATATTATATATAAATGTATATATGTATATGTATTTCTTTTTTCTTTTGTGTGTTACATCAGTACATATGAAAAGAATAAATCAGATAGCAATACAATCATTAAGAATAATTTTTTACTAACTTCCCATTAATTCTGTAAACTTCCATCATGATCAGCCCCACTAACCCTGTGTTTATAAAATTTTGGAGGCTTTGATCAATAGTTTTTGTTTGTACTATGTACAATGCATGAAGATAGACTTTGAAAGCAAATTAATAATGCAAATATGATTGTAAGGTTATTTTTCAACATGTAAAACAAAAAACAATTAATTTACAAGTTTTATACGCTATAATTAGAAATAATTTTTATATTTTTATTAGAGGAAGTATAGAAGGACTTTCAGTCTGCAGCAATTTTTAGCAGTGTGTGAACTAAAAAATAACAGAAAATGCATTTTATAAAATCTTTTCTACAATTTACATGCTAAGTCAATTGGTTCATATTATCACTAACTTTAATTCAAATTAATGTAATTTGGGGGCTGATGAGTTAAAGAGATACTGTAGTCATAGTAAGTATGGATTTCAGTAAAACTTTATGAAGTAAATATCCCTAATGTTCATAATTTTCTTGTTGAACTTATGAAGAAAACTTCAACAAACACACTTAAATAGTGCTGGCCAACAACACTCACAGGAAGGACTTTAATGTCCTTCATAAACAGTATTATTAGGTTGAGGACAGAGAGGGCATGCAGATGAAAATTTAAGGTGACATGCAGATTCTTCAAAAGGAGAATAAATATAATGATGTAATTGTGATTTTGAAAGATCTTGATAAGATGGGAAAATGACCAAATTAAAAATACGAAATTTAATGGAACTAAATGTGAAACTTACATTTATGTTAAAAAGAAGTCAATTGTGTACAAAAATTAAGTCAAAATGGATCAAAGACCTAAACCTAAAAGCTAAAACTATAAAACTCTTAGAAGAAAACATAGGGGAAATTTTTCATGACATTGGACTAGGCAACGATTTCTTGCACATGACAACAAAAGCACAATCAGCAAAAGTAAAAATAGATAAACTGGACTACATGAAAATTAAAAACTTCAATGCATCAAAGAACAGAATCAATACAGTAAAAAGGCAACTTACATAATGGGAGAAAATATATACAAATCATATATCTAATAAGGGATTAATATTCAGTATATATAAAGAACGCCAACAACTCAACAATAGAAGAGAAATAACCCAATTAAAAATGGGCAAAAGACTTGAAGAGATATTTCTTCAAAGAAGATATACAGATGGTCTAAACCATGTGAAAAGATGGATAACATCATTAAACATTAAGAAAATGCAAATCGGGCTTCCCTGGTGGCGCAGCGGTTGAGAGTCCGCCTGCCGACGCAGGGGACACGCAGGGGACACGGGTTCGTGCCCTGGTCCGGGAAGATCCCACGTGCCGCGGAGCGGCTGGGCCCGTGAGCCATGGCCGCTGAGCCTGCGCGTCCGGAGCCTGCGCTCCGCAACGGGAGAGGCCACAGCAGTGAGAGGCCTGCGTACCGCAAAAAAAAAAAAAAAAAAAAAGAAAATGCAAATCAGAACCACAATGAGATATCACCTGACACCCATTAGGGTAGCTGCTAGAAAGGAAGGAAGGAAGGGAGGAGAAACAGAATGAGGGTGGGAGGGAGGGAGGGGGAAGGAGAGGGGGGAAGGGAGGGAGGAAAGAAGGAGGGAAGGAAGGGGAGGAAAAAAGAAAGGAAAAGAAAATTACAAGTATGTTGGCAGGGTTTTGGAGAAATTGGAAACTTTGTGGTAGTGGGAATGTAAAATGGTGCAGCAACATTAGAAAACAGTATGGTGTTTCCTCAAAAATTTTAAAATTGAATTACATATGACCTAGAAATTCCACTGTTGGGTCTATATCCAAAAGAATTAAAACAGAGTCTTAAAGAGATATTTATGCACCCATGTTCACAGAAGCATTAGTCACAATAGCCAAAAGGTAGAAGCAACCTAAGTGTCCATCAGTGGATGAATGGATAAGCAAAACAGGGTATATATACATACAATGGAATGTTATTCAGCCTTAAAAAGGAAGGAAATTCTAATACATGCTATAAAGTGGATGAACCACTAAGTGAAATAAGTTCGTCACACACACTCCACAAAAATATACTTTATGATTCCACTTATATGAGATACCTAAAGCAGTCAGATTCATAGAGATAGAAAGTACAATGGTTTTGCCAGGGGCTGGAGGGAGAAGGGAATGGATACTTGTTGTTTAATGTATATATAATTTCAGTTTTGCAAGATCAAAAAGTTGTGGCAATTGACTGCAGAACAGCATGAATATACCTAACACTGCTGAATTACACACCTAAAAATGATGAAGATGGTAAATTTTATGCCATATGTATTTCCCCACTTTTTTTAAAAGTCAATTGTAAAGTTAGCTAAGGAGCTGTTATGTCAGAGCATTATCTTGCTTTAAACAAAGAAAGAAGTTTTGAGTTCGAAGATAGCCACAAATTGTATTTAATCAAGAGTACATTTGTAACATGAGTACAGAAATGTTATGGTAAACTTCATGTAGCAAATCTAGTTCAGGGGAAGGAAGTTTTATTCTATTTTGTGCTGGTTACATGATACCTTGAGTATTACATCCAGTTCTGAGTATTGTATTTAAAGAGGCACATCTTCAAATCAAAGGCATTTAAAGGAGTTCAAATGCAATGGTGAGAAATCTGGAAACTATGTCATACGGTAGACAAAGTGAAGCATTTCAGATTTGGGGCTCTGTTACAGGAAATAACTGGGTTTAAAACCAAGCTCCATCACTGACCTGAGCAAGCTCTTTAGCTTCTGTAACTATTACTTAAATCCTCACCTATAAAATTATGATCCCCCAAAATACTAAATATGCTGTGATATCCAAAGCTAAAAAACACACTGTAATTTGCAAAGTGCTTAACATTAGCTAATATTATTATGATTTTTATACTATACTAGTAAATGGCCTCTTCAAGAACAAATACCTGGTGAAATATAATAAATAATTTAAAAGTGTTTTTAGGGCTGCCCTGTGAAAGAGGTTTATTCATTTTTGAACCAGAACACATAACTAGAAAGGTTTAGTAGAAAGCTAAAGAAAAGGAAATAAATTTATCTTACGTTGAAGAAGATTCCCACATTCCATGTTTGAAAATTAAATAAGCTGCCCTAAAAAGCAGTGAGCTGGGCTTCCCTGGTGGCACAGTGGTTGAGAGTCCGCCTGCCGATGCAGGGGACACGGGTTCGTGCCCCAGTCCAGGAAGATCCCACATGCCGCGGAGCGGCTGGGCCCGTGAGCCAGGGCCGCTGAGCCTGCGTGTCCGGAGCGTGTGCCCCGCAATGGGAGAGTCCATGACAGTGAGAGGCCCGCGTGCAGCAAAAAAAAAAGAAAAAAGAAAAAAAGAGAAAGGGCCCAAATCAATAAAGTCAGAAATGAAAAGGGAGAAGTTACAAATGACACCACAGAAATACAAAGGATCATCAGCAACTATACACCAATAAAATGGACAACCTAGAAGAAATGGACCAATTTCATTTTAGCCATTCTGGTCAAGATGTTGTGGTATCATATTGTGGACTTAACTTGAATTTTCCTGATGACTAATGAGGTTGATCACCTTTTTACTTGTTTACCATTGGGGGATTCTCTCTGATGAAGGTCCTATTCAAACATTTGCTCATTGTTCTATTAGTTTGTCTATATTTTTCCCACTTTGTGGATTACCTCTTCACTCTCTTACTGGTGTCTGTTGATCAATAGAAGGTCTTAATCTTAGCGTAGTTCAATTTAACAACGTTTCCTTATGGATAGCTCTTTCTAAATTCTCTTCGTGTCCTCCGTAAAATATCTTTGCCAATAAAGTTGTTTAATTGCTCCCATATTCCTGGTCAAAACATCTAATGCCTGAGACCAAAAAGGATTTGGATGTGTCTTATACTGAGCCATTGCAACTTGACTTGCATTACATAATATGAAAATAATTTCTGAGCACAATCTTTAAAGAATCATCTATGAAATCATGGAATGCTCAAACCTTAGAAAAAATTTTTCCTTTCAACACTTTTGGCTTACATTTAGTATAAGGAAAAAATGTATTGCTAGAATATCTTCAGTTTGATATTTTTTATAAAGATGAAAAAATTGGAGTAGAAAATCTCACCACATATCTAATATCAAAAAAGATGCTGTTAGCTTTTGTGGACTAAGGGACTTAAACATCATTAACATCCAGATATAGCTTAAAACTACTAAATGCTTTGACTATTTCTGCCAAGAATAATGACTTCCATGGAAATGAACTGATACACTAATCTTCCACACTAATTTTCCAAGTTTCCATTTCTCTGTCCTTTCTTAAATGAAGGTATTAGCCCCAAAGAACTAACGTCTTCTGCCAGAACACTCAACGGTTTGAAAAAATTATCCTACTTAGTGTTAAGTAAATATTAGTATTTATAAAATTAGTATAAATTACTGTAGACCAATATTAGTATTAATAACATTAGATATATTTATCTAAATTTTCAGGTTTTTTTAATCTGCAGTAAACTAGATATAAACATTTTTCTGAAGTTTTTTTTTTTCCTATTCCTTACATACACAATTAAATGATAGAAAGTTTTTCAGAAGATCTGATGTTTTTCCCTGGAAGCCGTAAAAGTTGGCTAACTGTCCTTTAGGGAGTTGAAGAGAAGTTATGTCAGTTTTAAGCTTTATAGCACTAATCTTGCTTCACTGTCTAAATGCCAGTATTCTACTGGCAATTTACAGACCAGAGATTTCATTTATCTTGATAATTAAAGAATGTCACAGGAGTGTTTTTTATTGCTATTTATTTCATTCCAGAGAAATAATTTATACTCCTCAACCTATGTGGTACATATTATTTACATATTTCAATTAACATTTGCATGTTTCTCCGACTTAGCTCATGTTTGGAAGCTTCATAAGGCCATTTACGGAGCAACAAAATTACAAATCAGTTATGTAGTCAGGGGCACAAAAACAGAAACTCGCCGGTACGACTGGGGTAGCACAGAGAAGAACTTATGCTCTGAACTTGACCTCCACAGTGCATATGAAACCCCTCAGAAAGCACAGAGGACCTTCAGAATAGGGATGAATGCTTAAAATCTAAAGAGAATGGGAATTAAAGAAAATAAGACCAGCTTCTAGAACAATGAATCACTGTCTAAAGAATAAGAAATCAGGGTAGAGACAAAATCCCAGGCTCGTAGAACTAGTGTTCTTCTAGACTCAGTAAAAATACATTTTAAGCTCTATCTATGTGGGCAAAGCCATGTCTAAGACAATGCAACAAAACAGAATATTACTAACACCGAGTTACACCACTGTTCCACCAAAAGAAGTAACTTACTTTATTAAGAGTGTGTGTATCACATCGTTTCCATTTAGTTCGTAAGTTATTTATTTACTATTGCATGCAAGGCTCTGAAACTGGTGCACAGCTAAGCAAGATAGATCTCCTTCTCCAATTAATTTAAAAAGGCAAGGAAGAAAGAAGAAATCACTTTATTAGTTAATAAATAGCCACCATAAATAGGCAGCCATAAATAAGTGGCTGAAAAGACAATGCCAATAATGTGCTACGACTCAAAATAGCAAAAACTTATAAATGAATCTAGAAGATTTCCTAAAAGGCTCTTCCACAAGGCCTTTGGAAGATAAGATTAGGCAAGGGAATAGAAGAAAACTCTTTTAGAAAAGATTATTAGAGGACGTGAAATGAGAAATTAAAGAAAGTTGTTTTTTTTTTTTTCGGTACGCGGACCTCTCACTGTTGTGGCCTCTCCCGTTGCGGAGCACAGGCTCCGGACGCGCAGGCTCAGCAGCCATGGCTCACGGGCCCAGCCGCTCCACGGCATGTGGGATCTTCCCGGACCGGGGCACGAACCCGTGTCCCCTGCATCGGCAGGCGGACTCTCAACCGCTGCGCCAACAGGGAAGCCCAAAGAAAGTTTTAAGAATTGATTTTTCTTAATCTCAACCAAACAAAAGATTAATTAAGTGAAACTTGGAATGACAGCTGACTCCCTCACATCTGGTCTCCCTCCTCCAATGCTTCTACACCACAGCTAAAGTAATCTCGAAAGACACAAATCTGACAGCTCACTCTGTGGCTGAAAATCCTTCCTGACTGCACTAGCCTTTAGGGTAAAGTCCGAATATCTTGAACAGTGCACACGCCTGCAGGATCTGGGCCTCCTTTCTTTGTCACTCCACATTGCAGCCATAGGGGTCCTCTTTAATTTCTTAAAACCACCATGCTCTCTTGGCCTCAGGTTCTATCTAATGCTGTCCCCTATGCCAGAAATGTTCTTTTTCCTCCTTTATTTGCACTTGTTCAAAAACCATATTTTTCAGACTCTAAACTCCTTGAAAGTAGACGTCCCATATTTGCCTTATCTACTACATTTACCAGTTCCAGTTGAGTCTGATTTTATGCTTTATGAAAGACCCTTTGGCAAGCATCACTTATGGGGCTTGAAACCCCTGGCATGGCCATTTAACAATTTCTCCTTGTCTCGGGAAGGGATGGAATTAAAGGACTGTTAACATTTTTTCTCCAACAGGGTGCAGCAAGATATATGGATTTCTGGACCCCTTCCAAAAGATAGGGTGAGAAGCTAAATAAGGGAGACTATGTAATATACATAAAACCTCTGCTTCAGGCCCCTTTGTTGAAGAATTATGATGGCTTTGAATAGAGAGAAAACAGAACCAGATGAGGTAAGAATGTTGTGAATGAAGATCACCAAGAAAATGTTAATTTCTGCCAAGAAGTTGGGGCAGGGAGAAATAGGGTGAACACACTTCCCAGAAATAACTGCTCAGTTGCACTCACAAAGTTCTCCCCCGTTGCCAGGTAGGAAAACCAGTGCTGGGAGTCAGGCTAGTCCTACAGTTAAAGCACATCACGTTAAGCTGGAGATAGACATGAAGTCGGAAATAACGATTATATTGGCACCATTTAAACTGGAAATAAAAGATCATAAACTCTTCGGCCATGGCTGCCCTTAAAATTTATATAAGAGGAGAGGGCTTCCCTGGTGGCCCAGTGCTTGGGAATCTTGCCAATGCAGGTTATATGGGTTCGAGCTGTGGTCCCGGAGGATCCCACATGCCGCAGAGCAACTAAGCCCATGCGCCACAGCTACTGGGCCTGCGCTCGAGAACCCGCGAGCCACAACTCCTGAAGCCCGCACGCCTAGAGCCCGTGCTCTGCAATGGGAGAGGCCACTGCTGTGGGAGGCCCTTACACCGCGACGGGGAGTGGCCCCTGCTCACCGCAACTAGAGAAAGCCCGGACGCAGCAACAAAGACCCAGTGCAGCCAAAAATAACTAAATTAAATAAATGAAGTTTTTAAAAAAAACTATGTAAGAGGAGAGGCAGCCCTAATTTGAGTAAGCTCCTTTATGTGCTTAGCCTACAGTAATACTTTCATAAATATTTGTCGAATTAATAAATAGATGAATCAACAGAGGTGACGTCAGCCTAATCAGGTACTTAAAAAATGGCTTACATATAGTAATTTGCTAAATCCATAAATCCATTGAATCATTCAGGAATAAACCCTCTATAAATACACTGTTGTCATAAAAGTATTGGGCAATTTCAATGTGTTTTCAAGCATCGTGCTACATCTTTTCAACCAGACAAATCTTTAATCCATGAATGATCCATACCACTGCTCGGTATTATGGTTTCAATTTATTTTTATTTTATAGTACAGAAAGAATTGGACTTTGCTTGGATAACTTGCTTTCTGAGCTATGGCTTTTGCTTTTGTAGGAGATGGGGAGAGTTGTGAAGGAGAAGTGATCTGTTGCAGAAAGCACAAGATATTTCTAAAAACAAGTAAGTTACAGAGGTCTCATTTAATGCTGCTTGAACTCATGTCTACATAGAAGAAGAGAGAGACATGATATGAAATTATGGTGATTTACTTTATAGGAATAAGACATTTATTTACTTATAATGTTTACTTGTTTTGAAAAGCCTCACATCACACTTAAAAAAAAAAAACACAGCAAGAATAAATAAGGTGATATGTTGCCCCATAAGATAAACAGAGAGCTACTATTATGCTTATTGGTATTGGGTTACATCTACAGAATATCAGAGACTCTTCTTTTATTAAATTAGGAGTAATAAAAGCAACTGACATTCAGTGAATGCTTATTATGTGCCAGCACTGGTCTAAAGTCTTTATTTAGATTATTTCATTTAATTCTCACCCTGACCCTGAGCGGTAGACACTTACATTATCAACCTCTTTTATAGATGAAGAACCAAAGACACCGAAAATTTACGTAAGCTGCTTAAGGTTATCCAAGTTTGTGGCAGGGTTGGGTCTTGATCCTAGATCTGCCCTAGTAAAATGTTGGTAATTCCATTATACACAATAAAAATTCCTCTTTCAGGAATAAATGTGGATCTAAAGTTTATTAATCACCTCCAATATTTTCTTCACCAGCCCGTTCAGAAAATAAACTTGGACTATCTTAACAAAACAAACAAACAAAAAACAATGGAGAATGTCCTTTCTAGAGCATGTAGAATGAGATATGAATAGGACAGTAACCTATCCTTTTCCTAATTTCTATGGACCATTTCTAAACTGAGAAAACATCTATTTGATATTTTAACAAGTCATCTGAGATCAGGACTTCAAACCAACAGGTTGAACCATACAAAATTGTTTGTGTGATAGGTCAAAAT
Source organism: Phocoena sinus (assembly GCF_008692025.1). Lineage (NCBI taxonomy): Eukaryota > Metazoa > Chordata > Mammalia > Artiodactyla > Phocoenidae > Phocoena > Phocoena sinus. Next base: position 121,380,346 of record NC_045767.1, on the reverse strand, counting down.
CGGTCAACTATTGATAACTTCATATAATTGAACCTATTAACTTTCAGTTTTTCTCTGTGGTACTTCAACCCAGAGTGATTACAGTAAACAATGCAAATTAAAAATTCTATTTACAAATCCAGAATTGTTTAAGGTCCAGCAAAGGGGGGAAAAACCAGAAGACACAGCCACCATATTCAAGGAACTCAGGTCATACATGAAACAATCAGGATCAAAGTAGCACACAAATAATCATTACATCATCATGGAACTGTAGATGGAGAAAGCTACAGAAATTTAGGTAAATGCCTGGATGTGAGCTTTGAGAAAAGGGATTGGAAGCAAAGGGCTGTGAAACCATTCAAGGCAGAAGGAACAACACGATAAAGAGAAGACAACTGGGGACCATCATGAAGTGTGAAGTATGTGGAGTATAGACTAATTGGATCTTGAGCTCATGGGGTCCATGAGGACTTCAGGTTAGATAGGGAGGAAAGAAGAACTGGAAGTGGGAGGAGAAACTGGACTTAATTCTGCCAGGAGTGATAACAGGCTTTTCCATGAGGACCTTGTGGGTAAAAACACATGATCTAGGTGGATTAAACTGGTAACAGGCACAGGATAAGAGACCAAGGCAAAGCAATTTATGAGAAGTCTAGCTTAAAGGGTCCAGGGCCAAGTGTGAGGGCCAGGGTCAAGGTGGTAAAACTGGGAACAGCATTTTGAATTCAACACATTAAATTAGAGACACAGTTTGAAGGAAGAAGTAATAAGATTTGATCTTTGATTTGACCTATGGAGTAGAAAAATGACTCTAAGACATTGAACCCCATTAAGAAAAATGGGGATTTATTGTTTTAAAGATAAGTAAAATAGGAAAGAGTAAAAGGCTGGAGAGATTATTTATTCTAATAAATATATAAAGCAATACATGCTTATTACTGACTGCCAACTGTCTCAAGCATTGATTGATATGGAATGTCAGAATGTAAACACATACACACATGTGTGTCTATTATACTTTCTGAATCTTTAAAACAATGTTGCATGACAAGTATCAGTATTTCAATTTTATAAGGAAATGGAGACTCAGAGAGGTAAAATAATTTTTCCAAAGTTGTATAGTACTAAATATTTATGACTCCTAAGAACAAAGCCAATACTCTTTCATCTATTTCTCCCAAGTGGAATTTGAAATGACAGCTGAACCTTCAAGTGACTAAATCTCAAATATAGTATAGAACAGATGACTAGAGCTAGAATGAGAAATCAAGACAGAATCACTGGATTTGGAAGTCATCTGGATTAGCTGAGCTTTGAAAGTAAGGTTTAGGAATAGGTGAGGAAGACAAAAGAAACAAAATTAAAAGCCTGGAAGTTACTTAAAAGAATGGATAGAAAGTATAGAGGACCAGTCAAAAAATGTAAGAGAACCAGAGAGTTATAGAGTGTTAATTAAAAGCCTGGAAGTTACTTAAAAGAATGGATAGAAAGTATAGAGGACCAGTCAAAAAATGTAAGAGAACCGGAGAGTTACAGAGTGTTGGAGAGAACAGTGTCATGTGTCTCAGTTATTCATCAACAAGTTTGTCCTGAAAATGTATAAACCCCTAACAAATGGCAGCTTCTGTGACTATAGTAGGGAGCAAACCTCTGCCTTCGTGGAATGAGGAGGGGAGAAGACCGACTTTCATCTAATAATCACAACTACAGTCGTACATTTAAAAAAAAATACCAGCTACTGTGACATTTATAGTAAAGGCTTCAGCTGGGGTGGAAGGGTTCACAGAAAGCTTCCCTGGTAAGGGGACAAATGAGCTGACTTTTTTTATTTTTGGCCACGACTGGCAGCATGTGGGTTCTTAGTTCCCCGACCAGGGATCGAACCCGTGCCCCCTGCATTGGGAGCGAAGAGTCTTAACCACTGGATCACCAGGGAAGTCTCTGAGCTGGCATCTTAAAGGTCCAGTGGGAGTTAAACAGCTGGAAATTCTTCTAGGAAGAGGGACTGCTGAAATAGAAAGGGAACATGCTCAAAAGGTTAGTGTCTAGAAGAAAGAGAGACTGGGGGAAACAAACAGTGGAGAGCTAGGGGCCAGAAAGAAGGATTTCAGGAGGAACCCACCTTTTTTGGATCAAATACTTCTGGAGCATGGACCGTGCAATACTGGGTTTTTCAGAACCTCAGTTGTTTCAGGTTTATGGTCATGAAGACAGCTTCTATCTGTACCTGACCACAAAAGGATTTCTGCACTGCTACTCATTGACTATACCCACAGTTTCGTATGATGATACAGAAGATCTATCACCAAAACATATATTACTTTTAAAACTTATAAACTGCTAATAAGATTTATGCTAATTAGATTGCCATTTTAGGATTAAATTATGATGTCAATAGCGAATCTTGGTCTACCCTGGCTAACATAATGTACTTCAAAGGGATACTAAAATGAAAATTAAAAAACAGGGGTGACTTTCAAAAAATGTTGAGAGAAATCTTTTTCGCAACAATCCCTGACTCTTGTGCACTGATTCTTTTTCTTTTATCTGTAGTTCTAGAATGGAACAGCAGCAAAATATAAGTCTCTGTCCCATGAAGAAATAAAAGCGCACAGCCCTCTCCACCTTTATGTGGTCATAAAACTGGGAGAAGAGCTAGGTGGTGATATTGCTCGGAAGAGTACTGCACCCCTACGTTAGGGAGCTGCACAATTTCCCCATGGTTACTTGGATTGTCCTAAACACCACACTTTAAGGAAGCCACATCTGCAACAAGCAAATGGATTTGGGGGAGCAGATATCCACGTGGTTAATAACATTCTGTAACCTTTGTTAAGAAGTGTCTTGGTCTCCTAGCAACATTGTAGGGAAATCCATCAGGGGTGTGAAATTACACGGCCATGTAGGCAGAATACCTGTAGAGTGTTCAGTTTTATGAAAAGCTTTCATTAAAAATTATGCATATTATGCAAAATGCTACAGTAATGTAAGGTTAAGATAAAAATCGTTCAACTCCCCCACAAGCAAGTCAGGGTTCAGGGTTCCAGCAGTACCCAGTAGCCAAGGGTCTACAGTGTATAGAAAATAATAATAATAAAAGACATTATGTCTTTCTGGGATGCCAGATAGGTTAACCATTCATGATTAGGGAGAATTTCATCCTCAAAAAATGATTTCAAGGCATCTTGATCCAGGCTCTTCTTTTGTAAAAACCTTCTCCTAACTTTGGAAGTAAAGGGAACTGAAACATTTTATTCTGTAAATAAACAGTGAGTAACTAAGTTAGAATAACAAAATTCAAGTAACAAAGAGGCAAAGCCCTGTACTTTGCAGAGAGTGGTTGAAGCCACGAGTCAAATCCCAGCCTGTGCAGGGCCACTCCCAGCTGTCTTATATCTCATACAGTGTTTGAGGACCAGCTGCATTCAGATTCCTGGGCCCCAACTCCACAAATCAGAGTCCTGGAGGACTGAGGCCCAGGATCTGCATGTGGCCAATCGGCCCAAGGTGATTGTGAGAAACACTTGCATTTTATAGAAAGTGTTCTTAACGGAGTCTGCCCATTCCTGCACAAGGCTTTCAGTTTTCATTGGAGGATGAGCAAATTTGCTCTTACAAAGGACCTATATGTTTTTCTTCTGCTCAATTTGATACAAAACAAAAATCCCTTTAAACAACAAAACAAGGTTTTTCTTCTCAGTTGATTTATTTACATGTGTGGTTTTACTCATCTTCCTTTCCTGTATCCTTCCAACTAATTTCATCGAACATTTATTGTCTACCATGTATCCACAACAAAACTACAAGCTGGAAATATAGAGCTGAACAAATACGTATTCTTGGCTTCTCTGTTTTAGGTACTGTGTGGGGTGCTGGAGATATGGCAAGTAGGATAGATTGCTTCTGTCTGTATGGAACTTGCATAAAGACAAACAAGCGATATGCATTAAAGATAGGTGCTCTCGAAGATCATTGTGTAGCTTACATCTTATGGAAACTAAGAAACAGGGTTTTGTTTTACTTCAATTTGTTTTACTTTCCTTTTGTTTTACAGAGTCTGATAGAAGGACAACTGGAATAGCATAAAAAAACTGTCCCTAGAACTGCAATACTTCACTGGACACAAGGGCTCAGAGCCAGATATAACCATGAAAACAATTCAAAGAAATCTTTGGAGCATAGTTTCTACGATCTATAAAATGGAGGTTCAGAACACTTACTTGGATATTGGGGGAAAGGTGATTATGTTAGCTGCCATCTGGGTAACAATTGCATACTTTATGGCTCCCTAACACCCAGGTGTAATTTATCTTAAGTGCCTTATCCATTCTGTCCAAGCTTAACCACATCTGCAGAAACCAGTTTTTGTTGCAACCAGGGTATCAGATGAGATAGCCTCTGCGTGCTTGGTCTTTCTCACTATGTTGCACCATGGTAACCTGCTTTTCTGATAAGGCACTGTCTCATTATGTATCAATCACATTTTCCCACTACTTGATACCTACATCTATATTTTCAGGAACTGAGAAGACAAAATAAATTTAATAAGGAGAAAGTTCTGCTACAAAATCTGCTAGGAAGTAGAACCTCTTTTTATTGATGGGCTTAGCCATCTTACACAAATGGAGTGCTTGTTCTGAGAAAATATGCAGTATGTAAACCTACCAGGAATGTTGTCAATTTGTTCTTCCCTGATAGATCAAGGACAGCATGTTGGCAATTCATTCTGGGGAGTCACAAAAATTATAGATGGGGAAGATTACTTGATACAGGAAGCTTATCAGGAAATGCAGGTTGTTAAACCAGAAGCAGAGGAAATGACTGTTATACTTGCAAATGAGGGGCTTTATCATATGATTCACTGGGTCACTGGAAAATCTCCCTGGGAGCTTTGCAGCAAGGCATATCTGTGCCTATGCCTCCCTCTGGAAATATTTATGAGGTAGAAAAGTTGAAATCAACTTTGACATTATTATCAATCTTGACTGTCTTCCAAGACCAAAGTTGATTTATTTTTCTAGGAAAATACATGAGAAAGTAATTGATAGTTGCTATTAGGTTACCTACTCCAGCTTCTGGGGACAGCTCATTGCAATATGCTTATTTGTTTTTCATCTTATGTTATTAGAATAATGCTTCCATACTCTTCTAAGGAGAATTCATGTAAATGTATACAGGAAAGCTTCTCTAATAGTCTTTCTTTTACTAAGTGTGATAAAAATAATTTTTTTCTTATTCTTTGTTCAACTCTGTCATATCCATCTACATCTATAGATTTTCCTTCTCTCAGATATTAAATCTCCTGTGAAGAGAAAACAAGAAAAAATATATACCAAATTAATTATTCTGTTATCAAGATGCCCATCACCAGCTCTAGAGGATGTATTATGCTTAACATGGAGAATACCACCTCTCTTCTCGTTCATTAATTACCTTCTCTGATGTAAAATGAAAATGGGATTTTTTTTTCCTTTTCAAAAGTTATGATTTTCTCTATTCGATGAAAACATTCTAGAAGCCAGACTGTCAAACTTCTTAATATTTTTAATAATTACAGTCTAAATCACTGTCCATCTATATCTGGACCACACCCTACTCCTAGATACCAGGAAGCACCAGGAGGAATGGAAAATAGGCACTATTTTTATTAAGGAGCACTGACTGCCAAAGGCTTGACAAACTTTGATAGTTTGGGATTGAGGGGCCAGGGGCTTAAAGGAAAGAGCCATTTGTTCGTTCACAAAGTTTTCATCAAGGGCGTACTACACTCTGTCCACTAGAGTAGTCACCAGCCATATGTGTCAGGTATTGCAGGGAATGCCAGAGATAGAGAAATGAACAAGATACAAGAAACCATGGAAACACACGGCCTGTAATGCTGTTAATAGTTGCCACTGCAATACAGCCAGAGCACAAAAGGGGGAGGTCTTGATTCTGGCTTGGGGTTTGGGATCAGAAAAGCTTACCTAGAACTTTCCTAGACTGGGATTGGAGATAAGTAATTTTTTTTTTTTTTTGGTCTTCCTTTCTTTTTAAGATAAGTAATTTTTTGCCAGGGATACAGGAAGAAAGAAAGGAAAAGTGGAAGAGGAAAAGAGAAGCCCTTCTCCCTTAGGGGCCATACCATGCAAATGGGTAACTAATATTCAATGAACAATTATATAAAACATACAAACGTTCTTCCAAATCACTATTATCTGTCTTCAGAATTTAAGCTTGAAGCCTTAGTTCAATAAGGGTGTTCTTTTTCCTAAAGACATGAACAACAACAAAAAAAGATACTCAATGACTATTTCTTAGTAGTGAAAAAAAAGAGCAAAGAACTGTACTCTGATTCACGAATTGCAAGGCTCTGGTCTCCTTCCTCACTGCAGATTAGATAATGGGGAAAACACAGAGGTACTTTCTATCCTAGGCGAAATAACAAAGTCACACTTGCCCACTTTCCAAGCTGAAGCTCCTCTAACTCCAATGGACTGCGTTGTTCTTTACTTCTTAAATTTAACAGGAATGAAGAACATGCCTGTTCTTTTCCTAAGGGAAACTGTGACTCTCAACTTGACTCTAACTCCATCTGCTTTTCAGTGGAGAAAAAGGAAAGCCCCCACTAAATAGGAGCTATTGCTGCTATGAGAATAATCTTCCACGCCGCAAAGCAAGCACGCAAAGGAAAAAAATCCCTTTGTCCTATTTCTGTTCTCCACATTTCCTTGCTTTCCAAGGAGAGTTCTCTATTTGAAGGGTTCTTTGGGCTTTTGTGATGCTACAGTAACGAGAGGGAGTCACAGAGGTAGTAAGTAGAAGAATCAGTCAAAGTTTCTTAGTTGATTTATAGGATAAAATGGTGAGGGAAGGCTTAGGAAAATCAGGAGAGAAAAGCCATATGGGATGGAAGTAGATAAGAAAGTATTTGAGAAATTAAGAGTCTGAAGGGAGGAGGTGTCAGAGGAGCTGCAGAATACAATGCAAGCAGCTAGATGATAAATTTTAACAAGTGTGCTGTAACCTGTGTTTAGATACCCTGAGTGACTTTCATGAAATACTAGTAAAAAGTTTGAAATTTTAAAAATTTACTTTGATTTTCATGACTATATTTCTTTTATCATAGGTGTGCTCCAAGATCGGGTTTTATGGTTCTAGTCTAACAAGGATTATGCTTCTTTGACATGTAAACTTACTGGTCAGCAAATAATATTAATCCCACTCTGTCCACTACGGCAGCCACCAGTCACATGCAGCTATCAAGCACTTGGGGCGTGGCTAGTCTGCATTGAGATGCACTTTAACTCTAGAATACACACAGGATTCTGAAGACCTAGTTTTTAAAATAAAAAAGGGAGACAGAAAGAAGGAAGGGAGGGAGGAAAAAGAAAGGAGGAAATAAATCATACTAATAATTCGTATACGAATTACATGTCAAAATGGTAATATGTTAGCTGTATTAAGTAAAACATATTATTGATATTAATTTACTTAATTCTTTTTGCTTTCTTAACATGACTACTAGAAGATTTTCAATTATACACGGGCTCACATTTGTGGCTTGCATTACATTTTTACTGGATAGCGGTGTACTAATTTACGACAGAAACAACCGCAAACACTGACTGAGCATCCTGTGTGAACAGGACACTGTGTGAGATTTTTCTGTGAGTTATAAAACAGTTAAATTCACGACCTAAGGAGTCCAGATTTCTGGGATTACTCCTGGCACCGTCATCTATGAGCAATTCACGTGGTTCATGTGACTTGGATAAAGCATTCAGCCTCTTTACTTGTTTGTTTGTTTGGGCCACGCCACACAGCTTGTGGGATCTTAGTTCCCAAACCAGGGATCGAACCCGGACCCTTGGCAGTGAGAGAGCTGAGTCCTAAACTGGACTGCCAGGGAATTCCTAACATTCAGCATCTTTAAACCTCTGTTTCCTAATCTGAAAAATGGAATTGATAACAGTACCTTCCTGGCAAGGTGGTTGATACAGGTAAAACATTTACAAGAGCCTTGTAACATGCCTGGCACATAATAAGAAATCAATCAATATTAGCTTTTATTACTGTTACTCTTAGTGAGGGAAGGGTACTAAAATGTTTTGAGCGCTCCTGAGGTTTTATTTTATTTATGTCTTTCTGAGAGCTCCATGAGGGCAGGGACTGTTTCTATGTTGTTCTCTCCTTTTTTTGCAACAAATAGCACAATATGTAGCAGGAACATATTTACTAAATACTGAGTGAATGAGTCAGGGATAAGAATGAACTAACAGACAATATAATTACTTTCCTTTTAGAGAAGAGGAAATTGAAATTTATGGAAATTCAGAGGTTAAAAAGGTTGGAGAAGTCACAAAATTCATAGATGATAGAGCCAACATTAAATCCAAATTTACATGAACATTCACAGACTGTGAACTCAAAGAGCATTCCATCCAGTTAGAGAAATAAAATGTGTTTCAAATAAAAACAAATGATATTAATACCACTAGCCCACAAATGATGCCATTTCAATAACCTGATTGATGATTACTATACAAGTTGAGTCTGGAAAGACTTCATATCCAGCAGGGCTGTTGCAGAAAACGTTTGGAAAGGATGAGATTAGACCTCTGCAGATTTATTAAGTTTGATTTAGTGGATGCTTGCTCTGGGAAAAAGGATCCCTTGGCAAAGGAAACAGACTGAGCACAAGTGAAGTTGAAATCCTAAGGCAGACTCTGGAGCTGTGAAATGGATGTTTTGCCTGGAGAAGATAATTCATGTAAATTTATTAATAGGATTGAAGCAGAAATAAGCTTGGGGTTAGATCTTAGACTTTGAATAAAGGCCAGAGTTAGGAGTTTAAAAGGTATCAAGTAAATAACAGGATATTACTTCTTTTCCTTTTTAGTTCTGTCAAGACATGATAGTAACAGCATGCAAGACGCAACAGAGAGAGAGGGATACTGGAGGTGGGGCAATACCTAAGGATGCTATTGCAACATCCAGCCATGAGATAGTAAAGATAAGAACTAGAGATTTGAAAATAGGAATGGAAAGAAAGGGAGCAATTTCAGAGTTGCTGAAGACAGTGTTCTAGCTTCAAAGGCCTAATCTGGATGAGGCTAAAGTCTGGGTCACATATTTTTAGTTTTAGTAAAGTAAAATATGTGACCCAATTAAAGGACAATTTAAGTCTCAAAATTTATGCTATAAATGGGATTTCAATTTCTTTTATTTTCCTTTTCTTTTCATAGTCATTCTTGATTTCTCTTATTTTATACATAGCCAACATTTGGCTTGTTCCAAGATCTAGCCATTCTACTGAGAAATGCTTAATAAATTGAAACTCTCCTTTTATTCCTATGCTTTAGTACAAGCACTTGTGTTATTTTATATTCTCTCTCTTTTTTTTTTTTTTTTTTCCTGTTGGAGTTATTTTAAAGAGCTCCTGTGTTGGATAAAAGTATTTGTTTATATATATTTTTTCTGTCCCCAGTCCTGTCTTGGCTTCCTGTGGGTAGAATGTAACACCTTTTATCCTCCAGCCCAGAAGTTTCTACTCTTAAATCTAACATCTAATCTGTTTCAAAAATGACTAGCTCCTAGTAATGACTAACTCACAATTTATTGAGGAATTTTAATCAAAAGAATTCACCTTTTACAGGGCAGAAATAAAGATGCAGATGTAGAGAATGGACTTGAGGACAAGGGGAGGGGAATGGTAAGCTGGGACAAAGTGAGACAGTGGCATGGACTTATAAATACTACCAAATGTAAAATAGCTAGTGGGGAGCAGCCGCATAGCACAGGGAGATCAGCTTGGTGCTTTGTGACCACCTAGAGGGGTGGGATAGGGAGGGTGGGAGGGAGGGAGAGACAAGAGGGAGGGGATATGGGGATATATGTATATGTATAGCTGATTCACTTCCTCATACAGCAGAAACTAACACACCATTGTAAAGCAATTATACTCCAATAAAGATGTTAAAAAAAAAAAAAAGAATTCGGCTTTTAGAGCTTTACTCTGTAAAGCTTGCTTGAACCTTCCAAAGTTATGTTCTTTTAACTAATTTTACAATTAATCTTTTAAGAATTTAATATCGTAAATTGTCCATATTTGAATGTCTTCCTCACTGGTCTGTGACATCTTCGAGAACAACGACCTCTCGACTATGGAAAGAAGATTAATTTTTTGACTGTTAGTTGCTGAGGCTCAGACGATTGGGGTGGAATTGTAGCAGAGAAAAACAAATCTGCCTCCATATTGGATCTATTCCTTCAGCTCTACCTTTGTGCTCTGTTTTTTGTGTTTAGTCATGCTGGCTCTGCACCTTTGTAAAAGAATGTTGCCTATAGCCTGAAATATACGTGATAGCCCATTCTCAAGGCTCTGCCTCGCAGACTCCACCTTTAAAGGTATAACACGTTTCCATTCATACAGAGGTAAAAAACTACAGAACAGAAAATAACAATTGTCTTGTTGGAGGTGTATAGGAACATTGTGACCAGACCTACAGGGACAGCTGCAAGAACAAAGGATTCCCGCACCAAGAAGTCTGAAACAACCAGCCACACCCCCTCCCCTTGTAGTATGAAAGAAGCGTAAATTCTAACTCGGGTAAGAAAATTCTTTGGGACACGTCCACCATCTCAGCCTGCTGGCTCTCCGCATAAAGTAACTATTCCTTGCCCCAACACTGTCTCTCAATCTACTGGCCCGTCATGCATCAAGCAGTATGAGCTCGGACTCAGTAGCAGAAGGAAGAAGCTTCAAGAAGATGCTGGACTTCCTGTGATCACAGTGTGTGAATTTCAACTATTTAATTAGACAAGTATTTGATCTGTGCCTCTACTTGCACTCGAAAATGGTGGACTGTGTTATTACAATTGTAGCAGGAAATCAAACATATCTCTGGTCAGTTCTTACTGACCAGTAGATTGTTACTTCTGATCCATTGTGCATTTCAGAACTAAAATATATTCATTCTTGGAACAAGGGAACACAGATTGACAACTACTTTGTTTTATCACCCCAGTCTAAGTTTAAATAACTACAATACAACATTAAGAAATATCTCATACAGATACACTGTTGGTCACATATATATTTATTTGTCAAAATAAATCTGTGCATTAACATGAAATAGCAATGAGTGCTATATTCATGTTTTTTTCACGAACGCTTGTGCTTAAAGTAACACTAGCTGAAGTACTTGTGCCACGCTAATCTAGCAGCCATGTGAAGAATAATGACTTGGAATCTATAAGACTTTTCCAAAATCTCAACAGTTTTTCACTAACACCACAATACCTGATTTGAAAGGCTGTGGAGGATTATTTTAAATTCTTAAGGAATAGAATTGCCTGATGAAAAACGAGTAGAAAGCATTTGTAGAACAGTCTATAAAGAATGGTGTGAAGATAAGGAGATTCACAATTTTAAGCAAATTATTTACTACTGCTGGAGACCAGAGGAAACATGGTTAACTCCAAGGAGGGAAGAGAGAAGAGGGTCCTCCTGGAGCTTGTTCAAGGGAAGAATGGAGCAACTGGAGTCAGGTTGATAGAGGAAAACTGTAGAAGAGGACTTGCTGGTTGAAAAAAGCAAGATAACTTCTTGAGAAAAAAAGAGTAAACTGAGAAATGGGAGACTTGGTTAAAAAGAGAGGTGAGATCAAATAATCTTGTTCTTTTTCTTGAGCCCTTTTCAATTCTTTTCCTCTAGGTTTAAATCATAAACTTTAACATAGATGGTTCAGGCATAAACTGAAGCAATGCTTGGAAGACCAAGATGCTGTGCCCTGGAGTTTCGAAAGCTATACTCCAACTATACATTTGGTTTTTAGGCTTGCTAGTTTTAACAGTGCCATATTGCTGATGTGTATTTTTAACTGTTGTTGTTCCTAACAATCCTTGTCAATTCTAAAGAACTGCTCCATTTCCAGAGACTTTGCTGTGGTAAAAAAGCAACTGACAAGCGCCTAGTACATTGCACCCTGTGGGTACTCCATAAACACTTGTTTCCTGCCTGACTGAATGTGTCTTCAGGAATGTAGGCAATAAACCCAACTGCCTTAAAAATAACAGATGGTGGTATCTGGTAGGTGTTCCCCCTGAGGCTTTGTTAAGTACATAACATGTCAGGAGGCAACTGAATCTTGCTACCTGTTCAAAACAAGTAATACTTCATACGTGCATATGTGTGAAGGAATGCACTAAAGTCACATTGGCTCCTAATCACTTGAGACTTGTATGAGGATTAGGAAAAGCCAGCCACAATGAGGGAAACGGCTGAGGGTTGCAAAATTGGTCAAGCCAAGGGGACGAGATGTTGTGAGGTAACATTAAACTTGGATGGAGCTTGAATTAGTGTGTTAATGACTTGGTTGTTAGGAATGAAGGGGGAAAAAATGAGGAAAGTTGTGGGGAGGACAAGAGCAGGTACATATCAAAAATGTATCGCTCATATTCCTGCCATGTTCTCTTCCTAAAGTTTAAAACCTTAAATTATGATACGTCTTTGCTTAAAGCCCCACAATTCATAAGAAAAGAAATGTGACATGAATATTAAATTCTGGGGCGAGTGAGGCTTTCTAAATCATGAAAGAACAATAGATTTAACTACACAAATCTTTAAAATGTTCTACATAAAAATAAAGGTCAAATTAAAAAAATGAGGAACATATTTTCAGACATTCAGTGTTAAATTGTTAATATGTAAAGTACCCCTAAAAATAATAAGAAAAATCACTAAACACCAACACAGAAATGAGATAGTTCTCAAAAGTGAAAATGCATACAACTAACAACCTTTCCTTTTTTAAAAAAAAGTTCAAAAAGATTTCTAATTGGAAGAATACAAATTAAAACAATTTTATCTATCAAGTTAGCAGAGATTTAAAAAAAAATAAGAGTGTAGAATATTAGTCATACTTTCTAATGGGAAAAAGAAGATGAGCAGGTTTCTTTAGAACCAGAATAATAATGTTTTAAAAATTCAGTTTCCCACCTTTGCCTCTCAGTATATCATACAAATTCCTCCCTGCCCATTGCTCCTGATTTTCTCACGTCTGTCTCCTTTCCAAGTTGTTGTCCAGACAAATTGGAATTTGCAGTTCTCCAAATGTGCCATGTTTTTTCACATGTTCAGGGCACCCAGCCTGGAATGTGTTCTACCTTTGTTCACCTGGCAAATTCCTATTCCCTCCGTATGACCCACTCTCGACATCCCTATTAAATCTTCCCAGCAGCTTTCCCATTATCCCCTTCTCCCCACCACCTCAATAAAGAAACTCTCTCTTCTGCATCTTAACTATATTTCTATTTTTCCATATTTTCTACCACATTTTATTAATTGAGTTACATACATATCTTCTTTATTAATTATAGATTGCTTGAAGAACAGATATGGTGTTTTAATCATTTCTGTATCTCCAGTTTCTGCCACTGAATTTGATAAAAGAAATTGTTTGCTGATATGAGGTGAATTAAAACTTTTAGACCTCTGTTGGCTGCTTCAGTGTCACACTGGCATATATGCAGCAAAAGTATACCCTTAAACTAGATCATTGCGTGCACACACACACACACACAAATATCTTCTCTATGAGTGCCTAGTTTAGAGCTTTTGTTACACTGTAGATTTTATATATGCAATTTCCATCAAAGTATTTTAAAACGTAAAAACTATATTATTTACTGAGTATTCACAAAACTATACCCTCGACGCTTAAGAAACCTAATGGCTTCATTTCTTTCACTCTGGAACTACCATCAGAGAAGAATATTACAAACAGACTTAATAGCTAACTAAATAGAGCTGTAATAAGAACTCAGTACTTAATGCTTCAGTTTGCTTCCCTAGGCCCCATGACTTGCTAAAATGTCAGAGAGGCATACCCAGTTATTTTCACCCACAATTTTTTATTTACCCCAGAAAACACTTCTTCTTATTGCCATAAAAACAAATGCCAAAAGTAATTTTTGATAACAGATTTTATTTCATGTAGGTCACCAAGGGATTCTTGTCAGTATTAATAGTGTTAGATTTTCAGACAGATTATTCCATGGTGACCTTGATGATATGCATTTTGAGATGTGATTGAAAAGAAGATGTGGTACATCAGTATCTTACTTATCACGGATTCTTGGTGGATGAGTTTATATTAATTCATATTCCATTAGTGAAATGTAGTCCTACAGTCACCTGGCTTTTAACATTTTAAATATTTTAGAAGGAAAAAACTTCCTAAAATATACTTTATGCTTTTTTGGATCCATAAAGAGGAAATCAATTAATTGGAATTTTGTTGATGATTAAGGGTCATCAGTATGAACACATACTGTTGTTTCGTGGTCTCATCCCTTAAAGTCAGCCCTTAGGCATAAACCTGTCCATAGGCATTTTAGGATTTGGCCCTACACTAAGGGATTCCAGATTATGATGCTTTTAGGCTTTTCTTTGTTTTCAGCTGAAACTTAACTTTTGGCTGTTACTAAATCAGTCTCTAGCTCTCGCCATGCCAAGTCAAGCTTGTTAAATTGCAATCGTGTTTTACCATATTTCTAACTCAGTCAACTTTGGGAAGACTGAGGGGCTTAATCCTCTCTGGATACAAGTGTCTCTGAGTTTACTTAACAAGATTTCCAGGGTACCCTGGGTTGGCTGAAGCAGATCAATGTGTGGTTAACTGGGTCCTTCAGGAAGTTGACTGAGATAAGGTTAGGAGTACAAGAGGTTTATTGGGGACTAAATCTTGAGAAAGGAGAGGAAAGAAGGAAGCAGGTTGGTCAAAAAGGGCCTCAGAATGCAATGCAGATCTAACTAATCCTTGGCCGATCCAACAGGCAGCTCTGAAGCAAACAACATCCATTAGGAAAGTCCCAGGTTGCACAGAAACAGTTGGACCCTAGTCTCCCAGTCAATAATGTTGGGGACTTCCTGGGAAGAGTGAGGTCTTGGTTAGAAGGCTTAGGTGGAGTCTGAAGAAAGGGATGGCAAGAGGCTATCAGCTTACTGCACTCCTTGCAGCTGAAGGGCAAGTTCTTTCTTAAAGAGGGATCCAAACAGGTGCACCTTCTTGGCTGCACAAGTACATATACCACCTGAAAATATGTCTGAAAAGAGATGCAAGTTCACAGGAAGGTAGGAAAAAGTCATTTTCTGAAACTTTATGAGTTTATGGTTAATGTTAGTGGGTAAAGAAGGCAGAGGAACTGATGGGAAACAATTAATGAATCTGAGGACTGGAGAGGGTAGTGGTCAGGGAAGCACGGGGTTCTGGCTAATTGGGATAAAAGTTAAATAACAACCCCAAGTTAAATAACAAACTGATCAAAATCCTTTCTTTTTTTTGAATTTTATTTTGTTTTCTTAAACACCTTTATTGGGGTATAATTGCTTTACAATGGTGTGTTAGTTTCTGCTTTATAACAAAGTGAAACAACTATACATATACATATATCCTCATATCCCCTCCCTCTTGCGTCTCCCTCCCACCCTCCCTATCCCACCCCTCTAGGTGTTCACAAAGCACCGAGCTGATATCCCTGTGCTATGTGGCTGCTTCCCACTAGCTATCTATTTTACATTTGCTAGTGTATATATGTCCATGCCACTCTCTCACTGCGTCCCAGCTTACCCTTCCCACTCCTCATGTCCTCAAGTCCATTCTCTACGTTTGAGTCTTTATTCCTGTCCTGCCCCTAGGTTCATCAGAACCATTTTTTTTTTATTCCATATATATATGTTAGCATACGGTATTTGTTTTTCTCTTTCTGACTTACTTCACTCTGTATGACAGACTCTAGGTCCATCCACATCACTACAAATGACCCAATTTTGTTCCTTTTTATGGCTGAGTAATATTCCATTGTATATATGTACCACATCTTCTTTATCAGTTCATCTGTTGATGGGTGTTTAGGTTGCTTCCATGTCCTGGCTATTGTAAATAATGCTGCAATGAACATTTTGGTACATGACTCTTTTTGAATTATGGTTTTCTCAGGGTATATGCCCAGTAGTGGGATTTCTGGGTCATATGGTAATTCTATTTTCAGTTTTTTAAGGAACATCCATACTGTTCTCCATAGTGGCTGTATCAATTTACATTCCCACCAACAGTGCAAGAGGGTTCCCTTTTCTCCACACCCTCTCCAGCATTTATTGTTTGTAGATTTTTTGATGTTGGCCATTCTGACTGGTATGAGGTGGTACCTCATTGTAGTTTTGATTTGCATTTCTCTAATGATTAGTGAAAATCTTACTTTTCTTAGCAGCAAATTCACCTTCCTCGGAAGAACCCAATTTGAAAAGATGTATAGACAGATAAGATATCTGGGGTGGAAGGTAAGACTACCCAGAGTATTAAAGAGTAAGCTTCCTGTATTTGTTTTACTTTCTAATTCTGCAATCATGCATTTTAATTCTTTTGAGTGTTTTATTTTTCTTGTTTTTACTTTTTATATAAAATTTAGAATCATCTTGTCTATTTTAGGAAATTGTGTTTTTTTGTACTCACATTAAATATATGAATTAACTTAGGAAGAACTGACATCTTTATAATGTTGAATCTTAGCTGGGAACATGATCTGTTTGTTTGCTTGGTACAATTCTTGTGTATTTTAGAAATGCTTTGATTACTTTCTCATACAGGTTTTATGTATTTCTCATCAGGTTAATTACTAGACATTTTTTGCTAGTGTCATGTGTGTAATTTTTGGATTCATTATATGTTGTATTTGGTGGTTTTTATATGTACAAAAGCTATAAATTTGTGAATATTAATTTTAAAATCCCTTAACTTACTGAATTTTTTGGTTAATTATCTTGGATTTGCAGTTACTTATTTTTTCTTAAAATAGTAATAATTTCATCTCCTCCTCCTTTCTAACTTCTATAGTTCTAATATCTTTTTCTTGTCCAATTGCATTGACTTATACCTCTAGTACAATGTTAACAGTACTGTAGTATTAGTTACAGTAATTAGTATAGCTAATATCCTTGTGTTTTCCTAACTTTGTCAGGAATTCCTCCATTAAATATCATCTCAGCATCTGCAAAGATAATCATAGAATACACTAATACATTTCATTGATGGACTCTTAATATTGAAATATCCTTGTTTCTCTAGAATGAACTCCTCTTGTTCCAGTTGTGTTACATTTTTTTGTGAGCTCCTTAATTCTATTTTTGATATTTTATTTTGACTTGTTTTTATTGATATACATAAGAAATATCTGTCTGTAGTTTTATGTTTTCCCAGCTTTACTGTCAATATTACATTCACTTCATTAAAAAAGTATTAGAAAGTTTTCTATATTTTCTATGCCCTGGAAAAAAATTCAATATAAATGGAATTAACTATTTCAATATTACTGAATTCCAATAATATTAGAATTAAAAGTTGCTAGAATTCTGCAATGAAACTGTCTGGATGTGATGCTTTTGGAAGACTACCTCTTTGACAACAGTATTTATGGAAATGTGTTTATTGTTTCTATCTCTTCTGAACCAGTTGCAAATGATGTTTTCTTAGAAAATTATCCTTTTTATCTAAGTTCACATGTTATTTGTATACAGTTTTTTAAACTCATAGTTTATTAATTTATGTGGTTATTACTAATTTCTTACTCTTTATATTTGTGCATTATTATTTTGTGATTATACTAGTTTGTTTACTATTTAAATTTTTAATGAATTAGGTTGTTTATGTATTCTTTCTTAACTAATTCATTAAAATTTGTTTTTATATTTATTAATTCATTTTTTGTTTTCATTCTTTCTTTCACTTCTATTTTCTAAATTTTGAAGTTTGAGACTTAGTTTGTATCCCCAAATTTTTATTTTTACTGATAACAATTTTCAGCTCTAAGCTTCACTTTGATTAGGGCTTTCACTGTGTCTTATTGTTCTTGTTTTTACCTTGTATTTCCCTTTGGACCAAGAGTTGTTAAAATAGACATTCTACATGTCAAGGAGGGAGAACCTATTCTTTTCTGATTTTGTAAAGATTTCTTGTTTTATTCCATGATGCTCAAAGAATTTTGTCTGTAATATTTCTATCTTTTGGAATTTATTGAGGTCTTATTTTTTGAGGCCAAAAATAATTTTTTGAATGTACCGTAGACACGTACAAACAAATGTTCTCTGTTATTAGGGGACTGAGTCTGATATCTGTTCATCAGCTTTACCTTCTTGGTTATGTCATTTAGGCCGGGTGTCAGGCCTGTGTCTCTGAGGTGGAACAGCCGAGTTCAGGACACTGGTCCACCAGAGACCTTCCAGCTCCATGTAATATCAAACGGCAAAAGCTCTCCCAGAGATCTCCAACTCAACGCTAAGACGCAGCTCCACTCAAACACCAGCAAGCTACAGTGGCAGATACCCTATGCCAAACAACTAGTAAAACAGGAACACAACCCCAGCCATCAACAGAGACGCTGCCTAAAATCATAATAAGTGCACAAACACCCCAAAACACACCACAAGACGGGGACCTGCACACCAGAAAGACAAGATCCAGCCTCATCCACCAGAATGCAGGCACCAGTCCCCTCCACCAGGAAGTCTACACAACCCACTGAACCAAGCTTACCAACTGGAGGCAGACACCAAAAACAATGGGAAGTACAAACCAGCAGCCTGTGAAAAGGAGACCTTAAACACAGTAAGTTAAGCAAAATGAGACAACAGAGAAACATACAACAGATGAGGGAGCAAGGTAAAAACCCACCAGGCCAAACAAATGAAGAGGAAATAGGCAGTCTACATGGAAAAGAATTCAGAGTAATGACAGTAAAGATGATCCAAAATCTTGGAAATAGAATGGAGAAAATACAAGAAAGGTTTAACAAGGACCTAGAAGAACTAAAGAGCAAACAAACAATGATGAACAACACAATAACTGAAATTAAAAATTCTCTAGAAGGAATTAATAGCAGAATAACTGAGGCAGAAGAATGGATAAGTGACCTGGAAGATAAAATAGTGGAAATAACTACCACAGAGAAGAATAAAGAAAAAAGAATGAAAAGAATTGAGGACAGTCTCAGAGACCTCTGGGACAACATTAAATGCACCAACGTTTGAACTATAGGGGTCCCAGAAGAAGAAGAGAAAAAGAAAGGGACTGAGAAAATATTTGAAGAGAGGTTAACAGCTGGCCTATCAGCAGAAACTCTGCAAGCCAGAAGGGAGTGGATATCTCTTTGGGACAGTGATTTTATTTCCTTCGAATATATACACAGAAGTAGAACTGCTGGATCATATGATAGTTCTATTTTTAATTTTTTGAGGAATCTCCGTAGTGTTCTCTTTAGTGGCTGCACCAATTTACTTTCCAACCAATGGTGCACAAATGTTTGCCTTTCTCCATATCCTCACCAGCAGTTGTTATCTCTTGTCTCTTTGATGATACCAACTCTGACAGGTGCGAGATAGTATCTTACTGTGGTTTTGATTTGCATTTCCCTAATGATTAGTGATACTGAACACCTTTTCATGTACCTGTTGGCCATTTGAGCATCTCATTTAGAAGAATGTCTATTCAGGTGCTTTGCCCTTTTTTTTTTTTTTTTTTGCAGTATACGGGCCTCTCACTGTTGTGGCCTCCCCCGCTGCGGAGCACAGGCTCCGGACGCGCAGGCTCAGCGGCCATGGCTCCCGGGCCCAGCCGCTCCATGGCATGTGGGATCTTCCCGGACCGGGGGCACGAACCCGTGTCCCCTGCATTGGCAGGCGGACTCTCAACCACTGTGCCACCAGGGAAGCCCCACTTGCCCATTTCTTAACTGGATTATTTGTTTTTTGCTATTTAGTTGTATGAGTTATATATTTTGAATATTAACCCCTTATCAGATGTATGGTTCGCAAATATTTTCTCCCATTTTTTAGGTTGCGTTTTCTTTTCTTTCTGTTGATCATTTCTTTTGCTGTGCAGAAGTTTTTAGCTTGATACAATTTCACGTGCTTACTTTTGCTTTTGTTGCTTTCACTTTTGGTGTCAAATCCAAAAAAACCTTTCTAAGACCCATGTCAGGGAGATTTTTCCCTATGTTTTCTTCTAGGAGTTCTGAAAATATATATTTTTAAAATTTTTTTTATTTTTATTTTTTTGCGGTACACGGGCCTCTCACTGTTGTGGCCTCTCCTGTTGCAGAGCACAGGTTCCGGACACGCAGGCTCAGCGGCCATGGCTCACGAGCCCAGCCGCTCCACGGCATGTGGGATCTTCCCGGACTGGGGCACGAACCCACGTCCCCTGCATCGGCAGGCGGACTCTCAACCACTGCGCCACCAGGGAAGCCCTATATATTTTTTTACTCTTTTTTTTGTGTGTGTGATACGCAGGCCTCTCACTGTTGTGGCCTCTCCCGTTGCGGAGCACAGGTTCCGGACACACAGGCTCAGTGGCCATGGCTCACGGGCCCAGCCGCTCCGCGGCATGTGGGATCTACCTGGACTGGGGCACGAACCCGTGTCCTCTGCATCGGCAGGTGGACTCTCAACCACTGCGCCACCAGGGAAGCCCTTACTGTGGTTTTGATTTGCATTTCCCTAATGATTAGTGATATTGAACACCTAGATATGTGTGTATTTTCTTAATTATCAAGAGCAATGTTTTCTTCAGTTGTATCCATTGTTATTTCTTTAGTGCTCCTTGTTAGTGTTTAAATTTTATTACTGTGACAGTTTGTCATGTCAACTATGATAACAGTTTTTATCAAAGTCAAATATTTTAATGTCAGAATTGCATCTGTAATTTTGATTAATGTTGAAATTAAAATCTATGATTGAGATCATCTTTCTAGTTATGTATCTAAGGAAAAATATTTC
Organism: Phocoena sinus; assembly: GCF_008692025.1. Taxonomy (NCBI): domain Eukaryota; kingdom Metazoa; phylum Chordata; class Mammalia; order Artiodactyla; family Phocoenidae; genus Phocoena; species Phocoena sinus. Next base: position 121,359,552 of record NC_045767.1, on the reverse strand, counting down.
AAAATTGACTTTAATTTATAATTAAAATTCTCTTTGATTCTGTCAACATTGAATGACTGTGATATTTTGTTTCATCTTTTAAGGGAAGTCAGCTATTGCTGCTGTAAGCACCTCATTTTTTGCAAAATACGGACTTCAAACTATAAATTTGAACATGGGGTATTCCTGCTCAAAATATGTATCATCCACTACTAAGAGAAATATTATATAAACAGAAAGCCTACTCTACAGATTTTATGAAAAACAAGTTGATATTTGAATTCAGTATCTCTAATGTCTTTTTACTTTTCTCTATACTTCTAAAAACACCAATCTCCTCTTCTGACCGCACTCTTTCCAGTCATTATGCTGATCCCAGTCTGCCCACAATGCCCCACCTTGATGATCCACTTGACGTTTTATTAAAATTTGCCATTCCACTATTCCAGTCCTAGCCCTCCCATTAAGGTAAAACTGGGTGTTTGGAAATCAGCATCTTACTTCTAGCAAATAATACATTTGCCTTTTATAACAGAGTTTATAGGATTGAATTAACCTAAAGAACTCACTTCCTTGGAATGATTTTTTTTTTTTGGTGATGATTTTCCTTTTAATATAATGTATGCACCTGTAAAAGCTTCAGGAAGTACTGAACACTACAAAAGAAAAGCAAGAGAAAGGTGACAGAAATTTCAGGCAGGCATGTTAGGAGAGATGTAGAAATGAACAGGATTTTTGGCATCCCTAGTCACTTTATACCAATCAAATGGAATTTAGATTAAATTGAAACTCTATTAATATATTCATTCATCCAGAAATGTTTACTGAGCCTCTACTTGATGTTATGTATTGTGATAAATATGGACAATATAATGGCATATGGCACAATCCCCATCTGGCACAGAATACAGTGGATGCCTATCATACAGGTTGGTACATTTTAAGAGTCAAGGGGGCACAGGGCATTACTGTAAAACTACATGGTGGGGACACTGAAACTGCAAATTCAACTGTGAGAAAGCAGAAGTGTGTAATAATGAACACACAGCCATAGTGTGGAATGGAAATGGAAATTTTAAGAGAGCTGAGGTTGGAAGAGTGAAAGAAGGTATAACTTGTATGTCCTGCCAAGGAATTTGAATTTTATGCTTAAGACAGTGGAGGACTATTGATGCATTGTAAGCAGGTCAGTTACATGCTTTTCTACGAATACAGCAAAGCAGGGAAGAATTGATGGATGACACTTACCTGCCTTATTCTACTTCAAGTCTGTTATATAAACTTCAAGATCCATTCTTACTTAAAAATGGTTATCTCTTAACAGTTAGTTCAAAAGGTAATAGCATTTTCAGAATATGAAATTCTTCACAAATTGTCCTTTAACCTTGTCCTCCTTAGCAGAAGGTAATATCACTTCAGCCCAGAAACTCTCCTTATCAGACATCTTTTACTCTAACTCTGGACGTTTTTTCCACTTCCTCTTTTCCAAACCATTTTTATTATCTTAAGATGCAGTTTCTAACATAAACATTTTTGTTGCCTCCACAATAATTGTCTTTTATTTGCTATCTACTGGCACCTTGAGTATTTGTAGTTTATAAGAGTAGTTGTCAATTACTCAGTCTTTTATGTCAGGTTTGCTTTTGACCCTCCAACCTTGGTTCACAAGAATAGAAACAAAACAAAATAAACAAACAAACAAAAACAGAAGTCAGTGGATCTAGCAGTATTGTTCTCTTTCAAACACTGATACTTTATCAAGTCCCTTGGCCTTTATGGATCTTAGTTATCTTAGTTCCTTCATACATAAAACAAGGGGGTTGGTCTCTATCAGTTCCAGCTCTGTAACTTGGAGCTTTAGGACTCCCAGGGATACCTCAAGTGTCTCTTAAAAAGATGTGATCAGGAAAGCAGATCTCTCTTTTCACCTTTTACTTCAAACTGAGCAGCTATTCTTATATCTGTCTTACATGTTAGATATTTATATAGGATTTCTTTTGAAAAGCAGGGCAATCAACTAAAAAGAATTTGAAAATAACTGATCTACATAATTCCCTAAGGTCCATTTCAGCTCTCACATTTTATCCTCTCTATTTCTTCTTGTTTTTTTATCTCCGGTTTCTATATGTTGGCAGTATATATCAGAACGTTGTGTCAGAGATATAGCAAATGATTCAGTAAATGCCTTTTAAGAAAAGAATGGACAAATGCATTAATTGGTTTGTTAATTCAATCACTAATATTTACAGATAACAATTAAGTCCCAGCCACTCTTCAGGATAATGGAGACAGAATGTTCAAAACTCAGACAAACACTTGCCTTCTTGGAAGGAACAAGTCAGCTGAATCAATGCATTAAGCAACAATTGTTGGACACCTAATATACTGCAGGTATTTTGTTAAATCCTAGTTATGTCAAGATCTGTAGGACCCTGGTTTTTTCTTGAAGATTTTACAGCCTGCTAAGAGGAAAAGAGTCAATAGATTATTGCCATAAAAAATTGGTGAGTATATTATAGAATTATGATGCAAGTACTATGAGTATTCAGGAAAAAAAGGAGTTTCTGACTGGCTGAAGTAGTAAAACAGATTTCACAAAGACACGTATAAACTGAGTTCTAAAGAATGAAAGAAACTGTGCTGCATGGAGCAAATCTAAACATGATGGCTGTAGGAAAGTACATACAGGAGGCACAGAAAGAAGACAAACTTGGGAGCGCCAGGTAACCGAGGAGTTTGGTGTGGCTGAACCGCTCAGTGCTTTGGTGACTGGACATCAAGAAAGAGAGACTGCAGAGTCATTTTCCTTCAGATTAGAAATGTTCTTTTATGTTATTGTAAAGCTTTATTGCTTCACAATTTAGGGAATGGAGACGCCACAGAGATTTTTAAGGGGCAATTTGACAGGATAGGTTTGTCTCCTAAAAAATAAGACAACATGGGGCTTCCCTGGTGGCTCAGTGGTTGAGAGTCTGCCTGCCGATGCAGGGGACGTGGGTCTGTGCCCTGGTCCGGGAAGATCCCACATGCCACGGAGCGGCTGGGCCTGTGAGCCATGGCCGCTGAGCCTGCGCGTCCGGAGCCTGTGCTCTGCAGTGGGAGAGGCCACAACAGTGAGAGGCCCGCGTACCGCAAAAAAAAACCAAAAGACAACATGGATGTGGCATATGAAAGATGGGCTGGAATAAGGAGGATGCAATGAGGAGAGGAACAAGAAAGAGGATGCTGCCATAGGTCAGAGAGAAGGTGAAGAGAGCCGGAGGGATGAAGACAGTGATCAGATTGGAGAGGATACCTCAAGTTGAGTCAAAAGGATCTGTTGACTGGAAATAATGTAGAAAGCTAGCATAGGAAAATGTGAGAGAGTATTCTCTGTTCTATTCCATTAAAGATGAAAAAGCATTCTTTAAAAACTCTTATTTCTCACAAAACATGACTAGCAACTGTTATCTCTCTCAGGTAAATATATAGTCAGCCCATTTGTAAAGGCTAATGGATAGCTTAATTAAGGCCGGACAAGATTCTCTAGGATAAGAGATAAAGGGCAATTCCCATTTAACAGTCCCCCTTAGATGGGATGACACAGGCGTTATTAATAATCTCTCCAGGCATTCCCCATCCTAAGGAAGAATTAACACAGGAGCGCACCTTATCACTTGGAACATCTAGCCAGATAGTACAATCTGGAGTCTATTTTTGCTTAGTCAAAAAGCCTGACAGTTAGCTGTGGCAGGCTACTAATCTTTGTGTTGACTTAGAGTACAATATCAGAGTTGTAATTTGGCTGGGGGTTTGTCAGGACGGATTGTTTTCTGAGATGGCAGATGGTTTGGAAATCATCTGCCAGGACAGGCCAAACTGACTAGAATTTCAATTGTCTGTTCCAGGAGTGATGATGAGAAAGGCACATGCAGCAAATTAACTCTGGTTTAACTGAAAATGACAACCGTATCTCATGGTCAGAGCACAAACAGGTTACAGGAAGGAAGGAAAAATGAAAGGCAAGTGGGAAGTTCCTAATTAACTCCAATCTACTTCAAGTAAATTTCCCTAACTCAATGTTATTACACAGATGAGGAAAGTTGATGTGTGCGTTTCAAGGCTTGATTTTATAATTTTGCTCTTGAAGAATGAGATAATCAAACAACAGAAGGAGTATATTAACTAGGGACCTGGATTACAGTGATTCAGAGCGAGGTATCAGGTAATTGAATTTAGTCAGTTTATTCAGAGTAGGATGCAAATAGGTAATTTGGACATCTTTAATGAGCTCTGCCAAGTTAAAAGCCTCATGAAATTTTTGTAAATATGCCGTGTGCTTTAATACAGTCTGAGAATAGAAGGTAGTTTACAATGATTTCAGACTTCTATTTGGCCATTATTATTATTATAGTTTTTAAAATGTTTCCCCTGACATCCTTCCTGTGTAAATGAATATGTCCCAGGGGCACTCCAGTAAATGAGATGAACTAATGTAAAATAATAAATAATTCATGTCCTTGGAAGCCACTGAGACTTTGCTCATGTTTTTATAGAAACCAAACCACCCTGTGTTGCAGAAAAAAAAAAAAGGTATCCACATATGAAAATATCTCAAGTATTATCTTTTAAGTCTAAATGTGTGCTCAATCAGAAAAAAAAAGGAAAGGGAACATATTAAAAGAATATAACAAGAACGACTTTATAATTGTAAAGATAACTAACAGGATTTTGATTTGATACTGTTCGTTTTGTTTCATTTGGAGTTAATTTCATTGCCCTTGCCATCATTTCTATGGTTCCGAATTAGACTGGAGTGAGATTAAAAGATCAGGAGGTCAAGTGAGATGTGGAGGGGAGACTGGAACAAAAGAGGTGACACAGGAGTAGAAGGCAGTATGAAATGAATAAGGGCCTGGGATATTTATGTTCCAAGTTCTGCCTCTGTCAAAGTCTGATTGTAGGCTTGTTATATAAAATTCTCAAGGTCACTCTTTTCTCATCTGTAAAATGTAATAATAATATAAGCCTTGGGCTTCCCTGGTGGCGCAGTTGTTGAGAGTCCGCCTGCCGATGCAGGGGACGCAGGTTTGTGCCCCGGTCCGGGAGGATCCCACATGCCGCGGAGCGGCTAGGCCCATGAGCCATGGCCACTGAGCCTGCACATCCGGAGCCTGTGCTCCACAACGGGTGAGGCCACAACAGTGAGGGGCCCGCGTACCGCAAAAAAAAAAAAAAAAAATATATAAGCCTTACGGGACTATTATAAAAATTAAATCAGATAATATTAATAAGCAGATTAAAGTGCCTGGTACAGAGAAGGCACACAAAATTTTGAACCTACCTGACCATTCTGTTCCGGGAAAGGACCTCATACTGTTAGCTTTCTCTAAAAGGGAATTTCTAGATGTCCCCTCAATAATAACAGGGAGACAGTAAACTGGGGTTATGAGTTAATTTGGAAGAACAAGTTCTCTGGTTTTTTTTAGTTTATTTATTTTTGGCTGCGTTGGGTCTTCGTTGCTGTATGTGGGCTTTCTCTAGTTGCAGCGAGCAGGGACTACTCTTCGTTGCCCTGTGCAGGCTTCTCATTGCGGTGTCTTGTTGCAGAGCATGGGCCATAGGCATGCGGGCTTCAGTAGTTGTGGAGTGTGGGCTCAGTAGTTGTGGCCTGCAGGCTCTAGAGTGCAGGCTCAGTAGTTGTGGCACACGAGCTTAGCTGCTCCGTGGCATTTGGGATCTTCCCGGACCAGGGCTCAAACCCGTGTCCCCTACATTGGCAGGTGGTTTCTTAACCACTGTGCCACCAGGGAAGCCCCAAGTTCTTGGTCTTAAATTCCAACTCCACCACTTACTGGTAATGTGTTAACTAGTTATTTAGACTTAGTTTCCTCATCTATATAATAAGGATAATATCAGTATTCAACTTATTGAAGGTTTGCAAGAATTAGATGAAATAATCTGCATTAAGTACAGGTCTAAACACGTGGCAAAGACTCTCAAAATGTTACCTCTGAGTACCTGTTGATTAGCCCCACATAACTATAGCCATGAAAATTTTATCTATGATAAGGGACTAACATAATGATTTTCCTCTCTTGCATAGCACCATGCTATGAAAATGTAATAAAACTAGAATTTTCAACATAAATGTTGCTTAAACATGGTTTGTTCCAAGGAACTCTTGCCTTTTAAGCAAATAATTCTGAGCCATTTCAGTCACTCTTTCAGAAAAAAAGACTTAAAGATATTAGTACTTCTACTTCCAATATTTGGAAACATTGGAGATTAAAAGTGATCAAGGATAATCAATTCTTTAAATAAGGAAACTGTACCAGGTGAGTTTGCATTTGTGCAGCTTCTCACTGGGGTTGGACTGGCCCAACCCCAGTCCACACTGTGTGGGATGGCTAAAACGCAAACACAGACCATAGTCTCAGTGGCTTGATGAATCATAGAATAGAATCTGGAACTACCAGAGTGGCTAGAAAATAAGAGGGGAAGTGAAGAAGGGCCCACAATACTGCAAGAATTCTGCCCCAGTTCTGGGCTGAACCATGAACTTTGAATGCACAACGGAGATATCAAGGAGCCTGACTGAAGGCTGAGGGAAGTGAACCAATGTTTCAACCATTATATTACAGCAGGGGTTGCAAATTCAGAGTTTGGTTGCAGCCAAAGTTAACTATTTGCTAAACTAAAAATCATTATTCTTCAGAGGAAGAGATCAGAATACAAAGTATCCATAATGCATCATATACAATACTCATAATATAATTAAAAATCACTAGTTATGGTTTAAAAAAAATGTGGCCCATAGTCATGAAAAAAAGTAGTCCGTGAAAACGGACGCTGACATGTTGGAATACTAGATGAGGAGTTTAAGTAGCTAATATAGATATGCTAGAGGATCGACTTAAAGAAGAAATGGTCAAAATGAATGAAAAATGGGAAATCTCAGCAGATAAATGAAAACTATTTAAAATGAATAAATGGAAATTCTAGAACTAAAAAGTACAATATCTGAAATGAAAATGTCAGTTAACTTGAAGACATATCAAAAGAATTAGCCAAGCTGAAGCACAGAGATAAGAAATTAAGAACAAAACCTCACTATGTGGCAAAATAAGCTGATAAGCATCAGTAACTGAAGTTGCACAAGGAAAAGAAGAGACACAAAAGGGCAGAAAAATATTTAAAGAAATAACAATCAAAACTGTCCCCAATCTGATGATAAAAAAAACTTATAGATCCAAAAGTTTTAGTAAACCCCAAGCAAATTAAAACCAAAACAGGAATTATCCATGTAATGATTAATTTTCTGTCAACTTGACTGTATCATAGGGCGCCCAGATTAAACATTACTTGTGGGTGTGTCTGTGAGGGCGTTTCTAGAGAAGATTAGCATTTGAATTGGTAGGCTAAGAAAGTCCATTGCCCTCCTCAAAGTAGCTGGGTATCATCTAACCCACTGAGGTCCTGAACAGAACAAAAAGCAGAGGAAGGAGGAACTCAGATTGTTTCACTGTGAATTCCATAGTACATTTCAAAAACAATGCCAATCTTACTAGAATTCCTTCAAGAAATAGAAGAGGAGAGAACACTTCCAACTTCTTTAAGTAGGCCAGGAAACCCTGACACAAAATTGACAGACATTACCAAGACCTAAAATGAATGACCAATATCATATAACATAGGTAAAAACTGTAAAAAGGTATTAGCAAGTTTAATCCAGCAATATATAAAAAGGTTACTAAACAGTTTCTATATGAGGAAAGTAAAGATTAGTCAAACATTCCAATCAATCAATATAGTAATTCTCTATATTAACTAAATTTTAAAAAGTAAAGCATAGTTAACTCACATAGATGTAGAAAGACATAGAAGAAGCATTTGGCAAAATTCAACAGCCATCTATTTTAAAAACTCTTATTGAACTATGAATAAGAAGCAACTTCTTCAATCCAGTATAAAACATTTATAAAAAAACAAGACAAAACAAACAAAACAAAGATCCTATATACCACATGGTCAAAGGCTAAAAACTTGCCCTCTAAGATCAGGAAAAAGAAAAAGATATCTGCTCTCGCCGCTTCAATTCAGAATTTTACTAGTGGATATAACCACAATGGCAAGGCAATTAAAAGGCATGAAAACTGAAAAGGAAGAAGCAAAACTTGTTTATTTGTAGATGTCATAATTGTTTGCATTCAGAATCTTAAAGAATCCACAAAACAATGACTAGAACTAAAAAGTGAATTTAGCAAGGTCACAAAATTGAGACAAAATTCAATTATATTTCTACATTCTAATAGAAACAATGGGAAAAGGAAAATTAAAGATATATATATTCTGTTATAATAAATAAAACCCCACATTTCATCAAAAACTAAAATGAGAAAATAAACTTAATAAAATATTATAAGATCTCTACATTAAAAACCAAAAAGTAATGCCGAGAGAAATTAAAGAAAACCTAAGTAAGTAGAGATAAGCTATGTTCTGAAAGTAGAAGCCTCAATACTGTTGTCAGTTTTCCTAAACAGCAGCAGCTTTCAAACTTGTTTGTTTCAGAACTCTAAAACAGCCATAAATTATTGAGGATATCTAAGAACTTTATTTTTTGTAAGTTACATCCACTAACATATACAGTTATCATAAGCCAAAACTGAGAAACATTAGAATTCTAATTTAATAATTTATTTTAAAATAGCAATCCATTACGTCATATAAGCATGTTTATAAAAAAATAGCTACATTCTCCAAAACAGAAAAAAAAATTTAGAAGAGTGACACTATTTTACATTCCTTGCAAATCTATCTGGCTTAATAAAAGCAGTTCCTGGTACATCTAAGACAGCACCTTTTACATTTAGGTGAGTGTGACATGTTATTTTGCTTAAAGTGTATGAAGAAATGCTGGCCTCACACAAATATGTAGTTGGATAAAGGGGGAGTATTTAAATACCATTTTCAGACAGCTGTGGATAGTCTTCTTTGGTACTGTATCAAAATTTGCCAAGACAATTGAAGAAGCAATTACAGTACATTCTGACAGTGGCTATGGTTAACGGAAATGCACAGTCCTCTATGGCACATAGAGAGAGCCACTAATTAGGGCTTGGATATCAGAGAAGACATTCTGCAAGAAATGATGGCTAAGCTGAGGGTTACAGAAATGTGAGTTAATGAGGTTTAAAGAAAGTGTGTTCTGGGAAGGGTAAATAGTCAAGAAAGGACATGGTAAGTTCACAGAATCAAAAAAGACTCATTATGACCTCAGCTTCGTGGTTACATTGAGTGTTAAGAGGGACAGAAGAATGTTGAGGGCCAAAGACAAAATGAAGAGGTAATCAAGATCTTGAATATGAAGGCTGTTTCTAAGTCAGGCCAGTAACTTTGGACGTTTCTATAGAGATAATGAGAATTTACTGAGGGATTTAAGCAGAAGAGTGACAGCTCATGAAAGCCAAAAGTTTAAAGACAGATTGACTGGTCAGCTGCGTGAGACACAGTAAAGAGGTCCAATAATAAAAAAGTCTTGAATGCATACATTGATTTTGGACATAACAATATTATTTGGGACTTAACTGAGGAAGAAAATGGAAGATGAGGGTACATTGCAGTGAGCTAAGGAATGAATGGGAAGTGAAGATGGCGAGGGTAGGCTCAGCTTTCAATAAGCTTATCTGGGAGCAAAAAGGTCAGTAATTAGAGGTGACAAAAGCAGGAAGAGACTGAGGGTAAGAAGCCAGTATACTGAGAAACATCAAAGCTAAGGATCTGGAAAAGAACATAAGATGTACCTTGCTTGCAGAGTTATGTCAGACCTGCTCTGATAAAGGTAAAGCTTAATTGCTATTTATGCATTAATTATTTTCAAAATCATTTTCCCTACTATTTTTTAAACAGCTCTGAAATAGGTCGTCATAATTCCCTAATTTTGTTTTGTCAACTTTTACCTCCCAGAACATGAAAAAGTAGATCATGGTTCAAATACTAAATCAATCATTTAGAAGTACAAATCAGTGGTGTCTGAAATCATGAGCTTATATTTTATGTCAAAATTGGGAAGCATTATTAACTATCAATTTATTTGAAGGATGAAATCTAACCCTCAGGCATGATATATATCACCTATTTGTTTACTTCTGCTAAGGGGTCTTGGGCTTCTTGTACCTGTGGACTTGTAATATATAAACTCAGTTGGTTACAAGCTCCAGAGTAGTGGATTTTAGTATAGTTTAAATGGATAAAAACACTTGGAATCAGTTTATCACATAGAATCAAGAGATCTTTAATACCATTACCCTGCCTGAAACTGATGTGAAATTTGGTCTATGATCTGTTTCACAATTTGGGGCTACTGAAAAGATTTTTTGTCACTGACAAATCTTCCTGCTAGAACAGTTAGGTAAGGAATTCAAACTTACTGGCTGAATGGTCCTTGATGACCAAATATAGTTGATGAAATCCACTTGGGTTTATCTGTTGGTAACTCAGGGGCCTTAGGATGACTACAGTTTAAACAGTCATTTCTCTTCTGCACTTGTCTGGTATGAACAGATAGATTTATTTCAGAAATCTTGAAGCTACAATAACTGAAGAAATTGCCACAGAAACAAGGTAGGACCATCAGTACATCAGGGGTGAGATAAATATTTCAAGACGTGTACGTACTGGTGAAAACTGCCCAAAGCTCATAAAAATTCTGTATGTTTTGATCCAGGTGTATGTGTTAGTATATGATAAGATATTTAAATAGATTCTGCATTGGGGTCATTTGTTCTTAGCAAGAAGTGATTGTATCAATATGAGCTGTTACTGAATGTACCTCAAAAAATGAATACCAGCATATAAAAAAAAACAGCAGGAAATGAGTTTTCAAGATTTGATGAAAGGGATCATGTTACGCATGGGTCAATGGTGGTAGCACAGCTGTATTTGGTAGGTATCTAATAATATATTTCAGACTATTTGTTTTTTTTTTTTTTTTTTTGCGGTACGCGGGCCTCTCACTGTTGTGGCCTCTCCCGTTGCGGAGCACAGGCTGCAGACGCGCAGGCTCAGCGGCCATGGCTCACGGGCCTAGCCGCTCCACGGCATGTGGGATCTTCCCGGAACGGGGCACGAACCCGTGTCCCCTGCATCAGCAGGCGGACTCTCAACCACTGCGCCACCAGGGAAGCCCAGACTATTTGTTTTTAAAAGTCTGATTTCCTGATGAACTCATCACTCACTGCCGTGAGATGCTTCCCCACTTACCCATAACCAGAAAGGGGAGAGAAGATCATCATGTAATTACTCTAATAACTACAGAATTCTAAATATTAGTTCTGTATCTAAAATGCTCAAATAACAATGATGGAAATAGTGTGCATGTGACCCTGAAAAGATTTATTTCCCAAGCTTCCATGTTGTAGGAGATAACCGTTACATTCTAATCTCTGTTTCTTTCATGTAATGTTATTCTTATGTTGAATAGTACAAAGGACCTTAAGCCCTTTGTGCAGATGTATATTTTCTTGGCTCAAGCCCTCACCCAGACTCTGGAAACTTCAATTTAGTGGACAATATATGTCTCCCCAATGGTAAGCACCCTGTTTCCAAAGAAACAATAAGATTTTAATAACGGCGATCAGGCAATATTATAGTCTAAATATGACCAGACCCGACTGCACAACCTCACAGCAACTTTGGAGCATAACTCAGTATTTCACTTCATTCTTCCAAAAAAACATGTTTTTCAAAATGTATTAGTAAGAATTAGAAAGTTTACTTTCTGAAAAGGGAGATAGAGGTTTTATATCACGTATTAGATAAAATCACCCAATAAAATCCCACCTAGACATCTTTATTTCTCTTTTATTCCATCACCCATGCACCACTGTGTCTTCTCTTTTTGCCTTCATTGATCCTCTCCTTCTCCCAGCCTCTACTTACCCCACCCACCATCATCTAAAACTGCAATGATTTCTAGGATAACTACTAACTGTACATGGACATTTAAATTTGTTGTATTAAATGAAATGAAGAATTCAGATTCTCTGGTACACTAGCCACATTTTAAGTGCTTAGCAGACTTGTGCGGCCAGTGGCTACCATACTGGACAGCACAGATAAAGAACATTCCCTTTATTACAGAAATTTTTATTGGCCAGTGCTAATCTAAAGCAATTAAACTCAGATCCAAGCTTAATACGTCATTTTTCAAAAAAAAAAAAAAAAAGAAGAAGAAGAATGGAGTCGTCCATGTTGCTCACTTACCTTTTACTCTTGGTAGGAAGAGCTTCTTAGTCCAGCAGGAACTTGATAGCAACTTAGTCTCAAATATACTTTCTTCTCTTCTAGGAAAGAAAAAAGAGACAGAAAGAGGGTAAGGAGGAAAAGTTACAAGCTGTATCTTCATTCAAACCAGGGGAAAGAACATTTGAAAATTCCAAATTGTGTGTACCAGCAAAAGCAAATAAAACCAGCAAAATTTGCATGGAAAACTACAGCAGCCTGATGGGTAAAGAAGAGAGGATAAAGGAGGACTAGCAAGGGCAGATCTCAGAAGTGACCAGCAAATGTTAACTTCTAGAAAGAAAAAACCCCTATTAAATAGAAACTGCTGTGATAAGGCAGATTTCTAACGGGGCACAATTACCGTGGCTGCTGTGACATAAGGTAGTGAAAGTCCCCTGGGAGCCTGTCAGTGGCAGATCTAAGAAAGCACCATCTTTCAAAAGAGAAGAGGACGCTTTGGAAGGCAGAGCCTGTGCTCTTGGTAGCAGTGTTTAGTGAAGGAACCATGGTCTCAGGCTAGGTCTGAGAGGCAGAGCAGGCATGGCTACACAGAAGGGTCATATTTAATCAAACACTCCATCTCTTTAGCCCCACACTCCTGGAAAACTCCTACTTCCACTCCAACTGAAGTGTCCTGCTAATACCTTGCATGGAAAATTCAGTTTGTTCAAATCTGAGCAAAAACAACAGCACCAAAATAACCCAGCATACTGCTAGAAGTTGAATTGTGTCTCCCAAAAAGATATGTTGTAATGCTAACCCCCCAGTACCTCCGAATATGACCTTATTTGGAAATAACATCATTGCAGATGTAATTAAGATATCAAGATGAGATCATATTGGAGTAGGGTGTACTCTTAACGCAATATGACTTGTGTCCTTATAAGAAAAGAAGAGACACAGAGACACAAGAGGAGAATGCCTTGTGACGATGGAGGCAGAGACTGAAGTGCTGCAGCTGTAAGTCAAGGAATGTTAAAGATTGCCAGCAAACCATTAAAGGCTAAGGATTCTTGCCTACAGTTTTCAGAGGGAGCATCGCCAATCCGACATTTTGATTTTGGACTTCTAGTCTCTAGAACTATGAGACAATAAACTTCTATTATTTTAAGCCATCACTTTGTGGTACTTTTTTATGACAACCCTAGGAAATTGATACAAGCTTTTCAAAGATACTATAAAAACAGGGAATGCTTTATTTTGAAAGAAAATGCCCAGAAAAAAATGTCTCAAAAAGATAAAGTGACAATACAACCTTTCACCACAATTAAAGAAAGAATTACAGCCATGAAGGAAATACAAGGGCTCAGGAAGATATGACTGGATAAGAGAAGCTGGATATTTAGACATACGGTGATAAAGTGAAAACTGATAAAATTTGGGAAACAAGGGAAGAAAAAGAAGTATTTTAGAAACTAAACTGTAGGATCATAAGTGATAGTATCACCAAAGAAAGCACAATAAGAATTGTGTATGAGAAAATAAAATGAAATTAAAATGAACAGAAATAAAAATATGAAAAGGACTGAAGAGAATATGATACATAAAAGACAGAAAAATGTATACAATCTTCACAGAATCGGAACCACAAAGAAAACCAAAACAATGGAAGAGAATGGATATTTTATTTTAGTATTATTTATTTATTTACTTTTGGCTGTGCTGGGTCTTTGTTGCTGTGTGCAGGCTTTCTCTAGTTGTGGCGAGCGGGGGCTACTCTTTGTTGTGGTGCGCAGGCTTCTCATTGTGGTGGCTTCTCTTGTTGTGGAGCATGGGCTCCAGGCATGCGGACCTCAGTAGTTGTGGCTCACAGGCTCTAGAGCACAGGCTCAGTAGTTGTGGCCCACAGGCTTAGCTGCTCCGTGGCATGTGGGATCTTCCCAGACCAGGGATCGAACCCGTGTCCCCTGCATTGGCAGGCGGATTCTTGACCACTGCACCACCAAGGAAGTCAGGATATTTTAAATATAATTCAAGAAAACTTTCTTAAATAAAAGAAGACTTCGATCCACCTCTTGAAGAAGAAACCATAACCCAAAAAAGGGAAACACTATAACACAGAATGGTCAATATTGAAACAGAACCTAAAAAAAAATTATTAAAAAATTTTAAAGATAAAGAACCTTTGGGCAGCAGGAAGAAGGTCATTTTAAGTGAAAGAAAATCAAGCTGATATCAGACTTCCCTTAGTAATTTTCTACCTGAAGACAGAGAAGAAACACTTGCAAGGAAAGAGACTATGAGCCAAGCTTTTTATACCTAACCAGACTGTCCTTTAAGTATAAAGCTATAGACAAACATTATTGTTTCAGACATATCTGCATGAACTCGAGGAGCATCAGTCACACAAGCCTGTCTTAAGAATACTATTAAGAGAAAAGATCCAACTAACTAAAATATGATAGGAAAATAGAAAAAGGACAGGTGGTAACATTTTAATATATTTAAGACACATTTAAGATAAAAACAGAGTTACAAATGATACAATAAAAAGAAATGTAGCATAATTTGAAAAAGTATAAATAGTATTAAAAAATAAAAGGGAGAGGAAAGGTGTAAGTAAACTAAGCTCACCATTGCTCTTCTAAAAAGCTAAAAATTAAATTATATTATTTACAATCGGCAAATCACATAAATCTTAAGCCTTTGCCTCTAATTGTCTATCCAGATAAACTCTATTGGTTCCATGGGATGATGGAGTGACTTTCAGATTGTTATGCAGGGCTTGATCTGTAGAGAACTACTGAACAAAACAAGTCATAAAATGGGGACAGCTTACATATCAGAAATGGCACAATATGTCATTTACTGAATCTAATTTAAGCCTTATTGATACTGCAATAACTGGCTTCCTAATCTTACGCTCTCCTTTTCTATCTCTTTTCTTCTGGCCATCCTCTTCCCACCCTCCTTCCCTCTTCTTTCCTTCTCTCTCAATGTCTCTCTCTCTTTCTCTCCTCTGTCTTTCACTCTCTCTCTCCTACACAAACCACAGAAGATTGACACTGCGTACGTCAGCCTGAAGTCAGAATATTTCAAGTAAAATTGCGCTTTGGTTGTATAAGTGGTTGTCTAGGAAGATAATGCAATCTAAGTAACCACAACAAAAATTGGCAAATAGAAAGGGAATGTATTAGAATAGCTCACAGAATCAGAACGAAAGTAAAGAACCAGGCTATGGAAGGACAAAAATCAGCTCTAGGTAGCAGGAACTGATGAATAGTCTTTTCATATGCTACCCTTGAGGAGAATGAGTTCTAACTTTATGAAGCATTTTTGATGCTCTGATTAAAAGTAAAATTCCAAGAAACTATATGGATCACATGTTTTAACACCTGATTATATCCAATGGGAAAATACAGTAGGCCCACATGGAAGAAAATTCACCAGGAAAAAGTAGAATAAATTCTGAGTGACCATAGCAGTGAATGTCCACTAGAAATGTCATGATCATTGTGTCTCCACTGGTAGGTTGGAAGAAAGGGTGCAGAACAATTCATTCAAACCTCAGAGATGTTAGAGAAGCTAAGAAGCAGAGAAGAGCTGAAGAAGACTCAAGAATTGGAAGCAATTTATGGGAGCTCTTACTGCTTATCTCCTCCTCCCATTCACCATTGCTTTTCCAAACTCCTTCATCCCACAGAACTTATTCTGTAACTCTTGCTTGTTCTTATCTTTCTCCCTCTGGCATGGCCTGGCTCCTGTCAAAGACATAAAAGTTTTCCAGTTGTTTCCACCTCTCTGGAATTCCGACGCAGCCTCTCTAAGAGAATGTGCCTGAAGTATCCCATCTTCTCCATGGCACTAATTGAATCAGAAGTAGATACCTATCAAAATCATCTCTGTACGCCTCTATGGTACCTGTGCCCACTTGAAGGCTGCCTTGGAACTTTCAGCTCAAAGGGCTGCTCTAAGCTTCTGAAAATGTATTTGATCTCCTTAAGTCAGGTCTTTTCTGAAGAACCACTGGTGGTTGGAAAGATGCTGCCAAACCCAGAAACAGTTTGTCCAAGGCCAATAAGTTGGCAGCAGTTTCTTGTAAGTTTTGCAATTCTGTACAAAGTTTTATTTTCTGATTTGATATTGTAAAGATTCCATCTGCCTCCACTTTGGGGCAGTTTGGAATGCGCTGGAAAAAATGTAGGGAGTAATCAAATCTTTCTTAGGTGGATTTTTATTTTTGTTATGGCACCATCTGGAATTAAAAACAAAACAAAACAACAAAAAAAATGAGAGTCGCTACATAAGCCATCTGCTACTGAAGGCCTTTGGCTATTTATTTCCATACCTACTGCCAAGGGAGGTCCCTAAGACATTATAATTCCAAGTTTAGGATTCCAAATCCCAGCCTTTTAAAGAGCAGCAAAACAGTAGCAGTGGAAACACAATAGCAGATACTTGTCATTTCTGTACATTTTGAATATTTTTGTGTTCATAAGAAGTTCATTTTGAGATAAACACGAATATGAAAGAGCAGAATGGCATTTTAATCACTCTTAAGCAGGAAAAGATAACTATTTTTTGGCATGGAAACTTTCTACTTTTAGTAAGAGAAGAGTGAGAGCAGGCAGAGAACACTGTCAGTTCCACCAGGTTTAATTCATTGTTGAAACCAAACAAAAATAGCCTCTCAGAGCTTCCATTGTTCTTCAGCTGTTGACTTCAAAATGCTTGCTGTCTCCTTCCTTGTGACTAAATCATCATGGTTGCCTGGTTTCCTTTCTTGATTTCCTACCAGAAGCTGTGATGTGTCACAGGAAGAGAGGGCAACCCTCCCAGCGTTTCTTTCCAGGCCTTTTGAACACATCGTCCTGGAGCACTCGTCGTTTTCTTCAAATCCCTGAATTTCTTGACCTGCCTGGACTCAGAGGCTCTGTTTGTGAGCATGTATGCTTTAGCCATTTGATAACGGAGCATAAGTGGCTTCCTGTTTTAAAGAAGTCAAAAGATGTGAGTCTGGGATGTGTGCACAAGTCTTAGGCCTAATGTTTTTCCCTTTTGAAGAATCTCACTCTACCACTTGCTCCTTTATTGAAAAGAGCCCCAGATTACTAAAAGTATAGTCTGCTTTCTGAGTTTAGCAGTTACTAAAAGGGTCACATCACGTGTATTAACAGAATCCCTTTTTTTAAAAGTTGAATGTCAAACTTCTAGCAACTTAACACTTCAGAGCATAGAAATGAACTTCAAAGTTAAAGGAAAAGGCCACTAACATAGTTGCAAAACCTCCATGCACTAAGACCCAAACACGCTTCACATAGAAAAGTTTTAAAACTTAGAACACTGCCTGGTGTATATTAAATAATACATAGGCGTTTGTGTTTATTATCAGAACTTATTCGCTGGTTTTACATATAAATCTGGCAAAATGAGTTATAGTTATCAGGAAATAAGAAAAAAAGATTACCAAAAAGCATTTTTGAATGATGGTTAAGGGTAACAGCAAAATGAAAATGTGAAAATCTATACCTGACATCTATCTATAATAATGAGACAGAAAATTTAAAAACACAGTTACAGTAGTTGGCCCATTTAAACTGCCAAAGGCTCTGAAATACGTCAGATTACCATTAGAGATACCGCCCTAATGATCACAGTGAGTCCCTAAGGTCATCGAGGGAAATCCAATTAGGTTTTTTCTAATATAAGAATGCAATGCAAGGTAATATAAAAAATAATTAAGTAGGGGCTTCCCTGGTGGCGCAGTGGTTGAGAATCTGCCTGCCGATGCAGGGACGTGGGTTCGTGCCCCGGTCCAGGAGGATCCCACATGCCACGGAGCGGCTGGGCCCGTGAGCCATGGCCGCTGGGCCTGTGCTCCGCAGCAGGAGAGGTCACAACAGCGAGAGACCCGCGTACCGCAAGGAAAGAAAAAAAAATAATAGTAATAATTAAGTAAATAAAGTTCGAAAGGGGTGGACTGAAGCACTAAATAGGATTTTCATCAACTATCTTGAAAAATCTACTTAAATAGGGCAGCTCATTCATCAACAATCTTAGTTCTCAATGAGGCCTTGCTAAATACACGGATGCTGTTCAATTTGAAGAAATTCCATCACATAGTCTAATGCCGTCTATGGGCATGGGTTCAAGACGGAGGTGAACTCCACAGTCCCCTCCCCATGCTGGACCACGTCTGGCTCCCTTTAGAAAAGAGCTGTATGATGGTTAGGAAGCCTCCAGCTTGCCTTTCAGAAGAATGCAACTTTTTTGCTCAGAATGCGTCATCATGATCTATTTGCAACCCCCTAATTGGTGTGTATACCGGCATTGGTTCTCCACAGTCCGCTGAGGCAGCCTCGTTCAAACTTATGATTCACAGTATCCTTCAGTTACATCTCTTGCCCATCTGTGTTTGCTACAGGCTCCCTCCAGGTCACCACACATATTTTCCTCCTCCATCATCATCAAAACCACTCACTGCCACGTTGCACCTCACACGTCCATCCAGTTCATTTATTTGCATGCCTTTGTTCCCAGTGTGGCTTCTCCCTGAAGGTGTCTCTCACTCTCTACTCTTCCCAGCCAGTTACCAGCACATTTGCCCCTAGCTCAGTAGTTCTCCACTTGGGCCAATTTTCTCCCCTAGAAAATATCTGGCAATGTCTCAAGATTTTTGTAATTATAACCTGGAGAAAGGAACTACCAGCAGGTAGTGGGTGGGCCAGCGTGCTGCTAAACACCTTACAATGCACACGCCAGTCCCCCTCCCCAAAAGGTCACCCAGTCCAAAACGCCAGCAGGGTCAAGGTTGGGAGACCCTGCAATCTCTTCAAGATTCTTGTCTTCAAGTTTCAGTTCAAATCTCACCTCTGAAAACTTGCCTGCCCTGTATTCCTCGTTGGATGAGTGAGGTTAGCTCTCCCTACTCTTTTCCCTTTTAGTCCTTGATTCGGTGTCCTTTCTTTGAGGTTTCCATACTATATAGCAAAATTGCCTTTGCGTAAGTCCTTTTCCCCAACCGACTGGAAGCTGCTGCTGAGCAGGGGGAGCCCTTTTCAACCAAGTATGACCAACACTCAGACTAGTGTCTGGCCTGTTTTAAGTTTTTTTTTCCAATATTTGAACGATTGAATAAAAAGGGAATAATCTTATTTTAAGTTTTATGCCTTTGTTTTTCTGCTAATTATTTGGCAGCATTAGAGACATCTTGCTGATCCTCTTGAGAATCTTTAAATATAGAGTAAGTGGTCCTCATCTTCTTACATTTCATTATGTCTGTGTTCTAGACTGTCTCAGCATCTTTGATGATAATCTTCTGACGGTGATAACAGTACATTTATTGCTAACAGCGAGCCCATCTTTCACTGCTAATAATCTGTGTTGGAATTATTTTCTATTTAAGAGGAGAGTCACTGAAGTCACATTGCCTGTGTCCAAATCTGGGGTCCGCCACCTACCATCTGTGTGACCTTGAACAAATTACTTAAAATCTCTGTGCCTAAATTTTCTGTCTGAAGAATCAGGGATGATCATAGTACAAAACTGATTGATTTGTTATGATGATTAACTGAGTTAATGTTTGTAAAATGCTTAGGACAGCACCTGGCACCTAACGAATGCTATACAAGTGGTTGTTAAACAGGAAAGGAAGGACAGTCTGGTATCAACCTACCATTGCCTGCCATGAATGCATCAAGCCAGGTAAATACGTCTCATTCTAACATGTTACTCTGTTCTAATACATTCCTGAAGAGAAATGGATGGAACCATGCTAAAAGATAAGAACATTCATGATATGCCCACTATATGTCCTGGTCAGACCAAAATAACCCTCCAGAGCTCATCAAGCTTTTTTGTGGGCAGGTGATGGAATGTCTTACCATCTTGGCACAGATACAAAAACCACTGATCATCTATGGTTGCCACTGCTGTTGCATTCTAATTTTTCTGCTTCAAACAGTGGCATTTTAATCATTCTGCCCATAGCAACTAATGTCCTTTAAATTAACATTAAAAATTCATTCTTTTGGTTTATCCTTCCTGAGTCAACCTAATTAACTATCAGCTGAGAGCCCTTTCAATTGTAATCTGAATATGCTACGTTTTCTAATTTATAATGCCTCATTTAGGCAAATTGGAAACTCAAAAAGGGAGGGAATTGATTAATGTTAATTAAAGACTACAGCATGGAACAAAGATGCCAGGTCAATATTTGGAGTGTGTGGAAAGCCACTGTTGGGACTAAGCTGACCCTCTGCAGCATATAGCTTCAGAGAAAAGGCTTTGCTATGGTGGCTTTGTAAAGAATGGGAAACGGAAGCCAGAGATAAGACTAGAAGTAGCACTGAAGACAGCATATACCTGTATATTACATATATTATATATGTAATATTACATATTCTCTGTAATAAGAAACCAAATAAACAAATCAACCTTGGATGTTTTTTACAACATTTTTCTAAAATTCTCCTTTTATACCTTTAATCAGCGAATATTTTCTGAATACCTCTGAAATATAAGGTTTCATTAGCCACAAGGGAAATGCCAAGATAAGAGGGTCATCATCCAAAGAACTTACAGTGTAGAGCAGCACTGTCCAGTCTCTGTGATGATGAAAATGTTCCCTATCTGCTCCATCCAATACAGTTGCTACGGGTACATATTCAACACTGGAAATGTGGCTTGTGTGACTGAGGAATTAACTGGTTAATCTAGTTTAATTTTAATATAAAAATCCACATGTGGCTACCACATTGCATATCTCAGGTCTAGAAGGTGAGAGATACTGAATGCTGTTTATTTCTGTTAGTTAAAGATTTCCAAAGTCTGTTAGTCAATCTTTCTCTCATGTCATGCTATTGAACGCTTGCATCTCTCTCTCTATTTCTCTTTCTCTCACATACAGGCACACCCACCCACCCACACACACACCCACACACACACACGCGTGCACACACCTCTTTGTTTTCTATTCCATGTATTATTCATCAACGTAAACTCATCTTCCTCAGGGTTGTGATGATCAACTTGGAGACACAAAGAGTTTCTGGAGCGAGGAACAGAAAACAGTTTTATAATAAACATTATAGTTCTATAAGAAAATGAAAAATACTTATATCTAAACTGTAGGAAAGTACATTGGAGGGAGAGTTTGGGGGATACAAATGATTCTCAACTGAAACTTGAACCTGTTCCCAAGGAAGAGTATCAGAATCTAGGAAGGAGGAGGAGAGAGGTTATGAGATTTTTATGTTGAACTAATTGGTGTGTGGGCTTACTAACTTTAAGAAATACTACCTAGGGCTTCCCTGGTGGCGCAGTGGTTGAGAGTCCACCTGCCGATGCAGGGGTCGCGGGTTCGTGCCCCGGTCCGGGAAGATCCCACATGCCGCAGAGCGGCTGGGCCTGTGAGCCATGGCCGCTGGGCCTGCGCGTCCAGAGCCTGTGCTCCGCAACGGGAGAGGCCACAACAGTGAGAGGTCCGCGTACAGAAAAAAAAAAAAAAAAAAAGAAAGAAATACTACCTTAACTTTAAAACAGTTAAAACACATTGTTACTAAAGTGCTGAGGGCTCTTTTCACCCCATAAGCCAGCGTGCACATAACCATTATCTCAAGGGACATCAGAAATTCACTGAATGTTCTAGGGACCAACTGCTGGGTGGTCCCAGCGTTCTCCACAGAGTTGCTGACACAATTACAAGTTGTATATAATGGACAGTATAATTTGGATTTTACCTTAATATTCTTAAATGAAAACAAAGGTGCTAGTACTATAGTTATGAAAAACTGGTTTTATTCATAGTTTAACAAACCACTATGAGTAAACAAAATACATTCAAACTATGATAACAGTGGAACTCATTATTCAAGCCAAATATTTAAGAGGGTTTTTTTTTCCCCCCAAATTCAAATCTATAATCCAATAGGAGTATTTTACATGTAAGAGCCAATTTCATGAGGTTTGCTGAATTGAATTATTTTTTCAAGTTATTTTATGTTCATCAAAAATGGATTTCAGATTTGATCATCTTCTCTGCTGAGCCATTAAATTATGTCCCTTTATTCACCCCATCTTTTTGTGCTTGACTTGAACTATACCAATGTTGCCACCTATAGGTCAAAATGATTTCTTTTTTTTTTTTTTTTGGTGTGTTTCTCAAGACCAAGAACTAAAAACCCTTGGAGATTAGATCATCCTGGATAGTTGAGTTTGACAGCTTCTTAGGATCCAGGCTTTCACCCATGTTTTTTCTTTTTAAAAAAAATTAACTTTGGACAGAAAGCTTTTTTGAAGATATTAAGTTCCTGATTTCTCAGCTGCTGAACTGAAAATAATTAACATCTTTTTGATGACTACGAAGGGTACTCATCAGTATGAATTATTCTACTCGCTTATTTGGCCCTAAGCAAACTCATCCCAGATTGCTGCATTCTTTCCGTATTTCACTCAGTAGAATATCCAGTCACTTGTCTGGACCACCCATTCACTTTTCACTGCCATCAATATATACTCCTCTTTGGCAATTTCCACTCTTTCATATGTTGCTCCCAGTTTCTGTAATTAGAAACCAAACAACTACCCTAGTTAGTGTTGTTCGCAAAATAAGGGTAATTTAGAAATGAGTTTGTAACTAAAGAATTCATAAACGTTGTTTTAGGGATTCTGTGACTCTGATTTTCTCTTCAGATAAATTTTTGTAACTTGGTTTTCGATGCACAACGTATTCCTAAGAGGTGAAATTACTGAATAGGCATTCTGGATAGGTGACTCATTAACTCTACTTATTTCTAATACTGCTCCCATTATTTAACTTTATTTTTAAATGTGATAATTCTTTATATTTGAAATAATCACTTTTTAATAAAATATTTTTATGATGTTAAAAATATTTGAAAACCTGTTATCTTCCCTAAGACTTCCAATTCCAGTTTCAGTATACCATGTAACAGTTACTAAAAATGTTATATTTTTCTCCAAATTAGCAGAATGTATTATTCTGAGCAAAAGTTAACGAACTTTAATCAACCATGTAGCATACAGAACAGTATTTATTAATTTTTAACTCATTGCCCTCATAGATAAGTCATACCTGGCAGGCTTTTAAAAACTAAATCACTCCCAAACTTTTAACTTAGAAGTACCATATTCAGGTGATTTGGGTAAAGCCTCGGACAATACTTCAGCACTTCAGAGACATCTGAAGTAGACTTTATAGTCTATCTTCTACTATAGATTTTAACATTCATCAATAGCATTCTAATTTACAACTTTTCAGGGGGAAAAAAAAGAGATCCAGTTAGCCATCCACGATCTTTATTTGGAGAAGTTGTTTATTACATTTCTATATCAAATATTTGATTTTTATTATTTTTAAAACAAATATCAGATAAGCAATCCATAAATAAAGAGAAATTAGTTAAATTGGAGAGATGCTCAGAAAGTATACCATCTAGTCCCTCTTGAAAAGACCGCTAGACAAACAGTGTTTCTCCAGATACCCTATGAAGAAGAAAATCCCTGAGTATTTGGGATTTCAGTGAACTTGGGAAACACCTCATATTATAACCCCTTCTTAGATATTCAAAATCACTTTATAGTGTTAAATACTAACAATCACACAATGAAGAAATATATGCCAATTTTACCCAAATTTCCCCAATTCATTGGACCTTGGAATCCACTATATCTGGGTACATATTCTGGTCGCCACTGGGCTGCTCACAGATATTTTCTTCTCCCCTCATGTGAGGCCATGATAGATTTACACTTCTTTACTTCTTTTAAAGTTTGAAATCACAAAATCATCTGTATTTGTCCAGGTAAGTGCAGCAATCATAACCTATGGCATTTCTTGGCTGAGCTCTACGGGCCACTGTGCCATTTGCCACATTTCCCTTTCCCTGCAAGCATGGGTCAAAGTAGAACCTGGGTCAGGGAATGCCTATAAGCCCCCTGCTACCTACAGGAGGCGAAGAGTGAGCACGAAATACCTTTTGTTGGATTTTAAGCCTCAAATCTGAGGGATCTGAGGGCTATTTGTTATGGCTGCGTAACTTAGCTCATTCCGAATGATACACCGGACTGTGCACCCAAAAACTTTACAGTATCCAATGATTCATAAGATTCCCAAGACGAACCATAGCTCCAGATGCAAAGTTTAATGAAGTTCTATAGTAGCTCTGCTTTCTTTAAAATTCTTAGATATTTCAATAAAGGAAAGTGGATGCATTAAAAATGTCTGGTAAAATCGTGATCAACCCAGAGGACCTCAGTTCACGGTTGGACTGCAATCTCTGAAACTCTGGCAGGCACACAAGAGAATTTAGTATCTATTCTATTGGCTCACCTCCCCAGTAGCATTTCTTTCCGCATACTATTTCCGCCAAAGCAACTTCATATTGTTCTTGCTATCCTCATAGGATTAAAAATTCCTACAGTATAAGTCAACCTATGAGCTTGATGAAGAGGCTGACTCAATGTTAGTGTTTTTCCTGAATAGCTCTCCCCATTTGCTTTCTGGACATTAAAAAAAAAAGACTACATTTTTTAAAAAATTTGGTGCTCCAGTCCCAAATGGAGTTCAGATTTCTCTATTGAATAACCTAGAAATAAAAGAACTTTTTAAAGTGTAGACTGGAGGAGGGACAATTAATGTTATGTGTGAGGATATAAAACAGCTGCTTTTTCCTGCCAGGAATCAGGTTTCTAAATAAAGAAAACTTCACAACATCAGTTTACACTTATGTTTGGTACTGACCTTTTCTAAAACCATTATAAGAGAAAACTCAACATGAAATAATCTCTCAGTTGTCTGAAACACATTTCTGTGGACTTTCCAACCACCCTAGTCTTTATCCCCATACTTTTTTCCCCTCTCAGAACCCTGGAAAAACTGAACCACTGACATAGTTTAGATCTAACTAAAAAGAATAAGAGCTTATTTTCTGCTAAAGTAGTAAAGTATTCCCTTGATTTGCTCAGCTTCTCAGTAGAAACATTAATTTCTTAAACTTCCAGAATTTGCTTATTTCTTCATTTAATAATCACTGAGTAATGAGTGTCCACTATGGACTAGTTATTGGACATCACAAAGAAAGCAGTCAACTCATCTTCTCTGCCTTTAAAACAATCCAAAATCTTGAACTGTACTTTCCAATACACTAACCACTAACTATGCATCACTATTTAAATTAAATTAAGTAAAATAAAAATTTAATCAGTCACATTAAACCTATTTTAAGTGTTCAGTAACCACAAGTAGTTAGTGGTTACCACATTAGACATTACAGATGTAAAACATTTCCATCATCACTCAAGGTTCTATGGAACAGTGTAGATATAGAACATTAACATCATCATAGAAAGTTTTATTAGATAGCATAGGCTCTAAATAATAAAACTGACATGTCTGTAAGATAATACAGTGATGACAGTCTTAAGTAAGGAGCACATAATGTCAGTGATATATAACTTTGCTTGGGGAGATTACAGGAATACAAACAAGATAAGTAGAAGATGGCCAGGAGGAAAAGGAAGGTCATTGGAGACAGAAATGTTGACATGTTTCAAGGCTCAGGTGCTTGACATAATGTGTATTTTGAAACTAGGAGGAAACTTAATATGGCTAGAATGGAACATGGATATAGGGGGACAGTATGAGATGAACATGTAAACTTTACCCAGGGTCAGACCTTGAAGGGTTTGTGTGCCATATTAAAAGTTATTAACGGCCGGGTGGGAGGGCGGGCGGCAAAAAAAAAAAAAAAAAAAAAAAAAAAAGTTATTAACGTGAATCTCTAGGAAAGTCAAAACATATTTTAAGCAG